>NW_007726335.1:790956-807415 GCF_000696425.1 Galeopterus variegatus | reverse complement strand
ACACGGAAAAAGACAAAAAAAAAAAAAAAAAAAAAAGAGACTATAGAGTAAAAAAAAAAATCACCCAAATAGAAAATGGGCAAAGGAGATAGACATTTTTCAAAGAAAGACATACAGATGGCCAACAGGTACATGAAAAAATGCTCAGCATCACTAGTCATCAGAGAAATGCAAATCAAAACCACACTGAGATAGCATCTTACCCCAGTTAGACTGGCCATTATTAAAAAGACCAAGAATAACAAATGCCAGTGAGGATGCAGGGAAAGGGAAACTCTTCTACACTGTTGGTAGGACTGTAAATTAGAACAGCCATTATAGAAAACAGTATCGAGGTTCCTCAAACAACTACAGATAGAACTACCATACGATTCAGCAATCCCACTACTGGGTATATATCCAAAGGGATGGAAATCATCATGTCAAAGGGATACCTCCAGTCCCATGTTCACTGTAGCTCTATTTACAATAGCCAAATTATGGAACCAACCTAAGTGTCCATCAACAGATGACCGAATAAGGAAAATGTGGTGTATATACACAATGGAATACTACCCAGACATAAAAAAGAATGAAATACTTCCATTTGCAACAACATGGATGAGTCTGGAGAAAATTATGTTAAGTGAAATAAGCCAGACAAAGAAAGAGAAATACCACGTGTTCTCACGCATAACTGGGAGGCAGGGAGGGAGGGAGGAAGGAAGGATAGACCACAATACGTTACATAGGTTATTTATGGAAGGGAGAGAACAAACCTAAGGATACTAGAAGGTTTGGGGAGTGATAGGTTGGGTAAAGGGCATAAAGAAAAACCACGATTTATAATATTGAATATGCTAATAATAAATAATAAAAAAAATTTTTAAAGTACCTTAACCTCACTGAACTGGGTTACATAGTTTTCCATGGTCCTCAAAACCTGGTCAGCCAGTTTCTCTTCATAGTCTTCCCAAAGGAGATCATTATTCTGTGGGATAGAAGCAGAGGCTGGTGAGGGCTCTATGTCTCAACAACTGCCTACCAGGAAAATACCCAAATTCTCTTTGAAACAAACTTCTTTTTTGTAGCACTGTATTTAGAATATCATGTTGGATTCTGGAGAAGACTCAGAGAAAAAAAACAAACAGCCCCTGCTCCACAGAACCGCCCTATACAATCACTATACATACAGACAGACTATACATACAATCAGGGATTAAGAACAGGTATATTTGGTAAGAATACTGGACTCTAGAGCTTAGAGAATAGGGAAGTTTGGAAGTAAACAATTGCTTGAGGTAGTTTTCAAAAATAACCAATCTTTAGGAGGTAAAACTTCTCTAAGCTTTTAAAGAGGGGGAGAGTGTCAAAACCAGCAGAACCTACAGATTAGGGCAAACTTGTTTTTACCTTAATAGCTGTAGCTTCTTCCTACCACTCAGTGACTGAGGCTATACAAATGAACAATGTAAGCTGGCTCCTTTATTTTCCTACTTTCTCAGATGGAGAAGCTAAGCTGAGGTTAAGAACAGGAATAAGTGCTGAAGAGTTGCTGTAAAGCACAAGCTGCACTTACCCCTACAATGGCCTTCAGCTCCTCATGACCGTCCCACTCGCCGCTGTAGATCTCCTGCAGGGTTTCTGAGACTCTCTTTGAACTTTCATGCATCACTGAAAGTAGAGAACTCAGTCCCACCATAAAGTTTCCCAAAAAGCAGTTTGGTATAATTACATGGGTGACATATCAGTGAGTCCAATTCAGAAGGACAAACTCAAAAGATGCATTTTATCAGTGAGGGCGGCTGGATGGGGCTGGGATAGGTAAAGTCCGTCTTCCTAGGCCAATGACGTTCCAGTAATCAAGGGCAGACAAGTGACAAAAAAACCTGGGTATGGCTGTTTTTTCTGCCAACAGACCTCTCAATAGCTGCATAAATGCCCTCTGAATTCTCCTGTACTGCAATACCCACCTTTGACTGCACTAAGGAAGTTCTTCAGGTCCTTGTATAGCTTGTGGCCTTCTGCCTGAAAGAGAAAAGTGCCTTTGGTGACTAAAGTGATACATCTCAAAAGATACTCCAGGCCAAAGTCGAAAAGTAGGTTAAAAGCAGAAATCACTCCTGGAATTTCTTCACATATTTCAATTGTTGTAAATTAGCCTTTACTGTCTTTACTGACAAGTTGTAGGTTGTCTCTTTTGGGTCAATTTTTAAGTTGGGGGATTGCTAGAGCTCCCATTGCATTAGCATGTCTTCCTCTGTTTGTTCTCCTTCTAGGGAACAAGAGCCTATACCCAAGTTCCCGTGTTGAAATTCAGGTGTCCTCTCTGTGCCACTGTCTATATGATTTTCTGGCTCACACCCTCCTCTCTGGGTAGATAAACTGCTACCATTTTCTGCAGACATCAGTCCCTTTTCCTTCTCTGAACCCTCACACAGACATTCCTCTCCTTTTCTGCCTTGCCTCACTTTACCCTTCCCTTCCATCAGTCACCTGCTTTACATTTCTCCTCCAGGGAGCCTCATCATTGAATCACTTCCTGTTCCAACTCCAATGTCTTCATTTACATCTTTGTCTATCTCTGCTTCTATCTTTGCTCCTACATCTGAATTTTCATTTTTTTAGGCTAGGAACTCCCAAGTGCAGACTAGGTCTCTTCCTCCCTCTAAAAAAGCAAGGGAAGAAAGAGAGAAAGGTATCATCTAGAGTTAGGAGTTCCAATCTCAACCTGATAGATAAACTGCTTTTACTGTAACTCTGACAGACAAATGTTCATTTAGCCTCTGCTTCTTAAATACCTCCAGGAACCAGAAACTCCACAACCTCTTGCCTGAGACAGCACTGCTTCATTCGTAAATGTGTCTGTTAGAACTTTTGTCCATGAGTCTTAGGTTGGCCTTCTGTACCCACAGAGTAGATCTAATTTCTCTTCCACATGTTTGGAGACAACTTTCATGTGCCCTCACCAAGTCTTCTTTTTCATAGGTTTCCTCAGTTGTTCCTTATGGTGGTGTTTAAAGCCCCTTCCCATTCTGGTCTCTTTCCTACGTGTGAACTCCAGTTTCTAGAAGTTGGGTGGGAAGGAAGTTTAAGGCCAGATGATTGACATTTTGGAGCCTGACTTCAGGAATGGGGACTGGACTGAGAGGTATAGCCCACTTCAAGGGTTCTCCACAGGGTCAGTCTACAAGTCAGAACAGACCAGTTTAGCTGATGAAGTATTTGAAAGCCAAGATGCATTATTCAGTATACCATAAAATACTTGTCTTGAACTTGTTCATTTGTTATTTGCTATGTTCATTTTCAGATAGGTTATTAAACATACTAAAAGTATAAACAAAATTTATGGCAGAAAAAAATGAAAATTTCATCTAATGATGAACTTTTTTCCCGTGGAAATCTTTGGGAAAAGATCACTATTACTTAATTTTAGTGCAGAAAATCTAGGTCTGCTTGGTGAAATAAACAGAGATGATGGGACTAATTATTTCATCCATCTTCTTGCCTCCAGAGCTCACTTCTAAGCCAGTCCAAACTTTTGATCATACTTCACGTTAAAAGTCCTTCTCAGGGGACTGAATGCCAGGTTGAAGTGACATGAGGACACAGAGAGTCTTGAAGGTGGCTAAGGGATTGTCAGAGAAGTACTGGGGTTGTGCAGTGTATCATAGCAAATGAGGATCAAGAGAACATCAGAGAAATGATTAAGGAAGGGTTGGATGCTACAGAGAGATTACAATGCAGGGAGAATAGGTAAAAGTTAATTTGGTTACTGGAGGTCATTGGTGAACTTGAGAAAGCACTTTCAGTAGCACGAGGGAGACAGATGCAGTCAGTTAACAAAATTCAGAAACACTCAGGACTCACCAGGAAGGAGGTACTTCCTCCTTGTTTTCTCATTCACAGAAAAAAGTTTAGATAGTCTAAGATGTTAAATGCACACAATATAATTGAAACAGATAAGGTAGGTATAAGATTGAGAGTTTTGAAAACATGATAATCAAGGTTTTGAAAGAATTTGGAGGATTATAAAAATTAACAAGGATTTCAAATTATTTTTTGAAAGAAAATATCTACTCAACTTTTTACTTCACCATGAAAATTTGATTTCAAAAATACATATATGAATAATAAAAGCTGTTAAACTATCTTGTGTAATTTCTACAAATGAAATTCTTAATTTTTTCCCCTTAGATTTGATATGGCCTGGAAAATCAGATCAGTAACCAAGGCTACTATGTGTGACTGGGCACTGTCCAAAATCAGGGGGAACTATTTATTTCTTCCATTATGCTCTTGCTCTTTCCTTTGAGGAGATAACAGTGGGGCGAGAATGGGAGAGGGTGGGACAGCACTGGGTGTCATCTTATTTCTCTTATCTGTCTGTCCTCCCCTGAAATGTCTCTAGCCTGAATAATCCCAGCATCTTTCTTCTCCTTTCCTGACAGATGTGACTCTCTCAGTCTTAGGTTCTCACTTGCCTGGGAGTCAAGAAATGTGGCTTTACCACTTACTAGCAAGTTATTCCACTTCAGTTTCCTCATCTATCAATGTAGGATAAGGCCATTTCTAGCTCTAAATCTATGATTTTATCACTTATACTCTCTGAATCCTTGCCAAATTCTTGGCATTGCCATGAAGAGTCTGAGTCAGTCCTTCCCACCCCTTCTACAAATAGTCCCAGCCCCTCAGTTAATGAACCACTTACTCTGGAAGCTTGTCCTAAGCACTCAGGTAGGCAGGGCTGGTCCTAAGAGCCTGGGGTACTGAGGATGGAGAAGGTCCTTACTCAGCAAAGCAAGTATAAATAGCATGGCCAAACCCTGAGCAAGTGCTGAAGGTGCTTGATTTAATAGAGATCCAGGAGGGAAAGATGAAGCTAGATTTGATTTTTAAAGCAATGAATTAGAAGCAACTGTCACTCCCAGAAATAAGAGATTATAGTGCTGCTTGAAAATAATTCTTTCTAGGCCGGTCCGTGGCTCACTCGGTAGAGTGCGGTGCTGATAACACCAAGGCCACGGGTTCGGATCCTATATAGGGATGGCCGGTTTGCTCACTGGCTGAGCATGGTGCTGACAACACCAAGCCAAGGGTTGAGATCCCCTTACCGGTCATCTTTTAAAAAAAAAAAAAAAAGAAAATAATTCTTTCTAAGTAATATATTTGGACGAGAAGGAAAGGGAGAAGCAAGCAAAGCCACAAGGAAAAATTACCTATGGAAACTTGATCAAGACCAAGGGAAGTAGAAAGACCTTGAAACCAGACTGGGAAGTTTGGGAGTAATAGAAAAAATAATTAATAAAAAATATACCTACAAACTGACTGAGGGTGAGGAATAGGGCACATTATCAACTGGCACAACTTCTGGAGCACTTCACTTTCAATCTCCCTGACCTTGACCTTTTTTACCTGTTCGTTTTAGCCATCCCAGGTTCAGCCTCATACTTCGCTTTATTGTCACTCTCTTCCTCCTTAAACTGTGAAAGCCTTGAGGGCAGGCATGTGTCCCATTCATGTTGAAGTCCCAATATCTAGCACAGTGCTTGGCATTTAGCAGGCACTCATGAAATATTTGTTAAATGAACTTATCAAGAGAAGATAAGCAATTTTTTTCTGGCAGCTGGCTAGTACAGGGATCAAACCTTGGACCTTGGTGTTACCAGCACCACACTAACCAACTGAGCTAACTGGCCAGCCCCTCAAGCATGTTCAATCACCAGTTACTACACTATACTTCTCTCAGTCAGGAAGTTTTTCCTTATTCCCAACGTAACTTCCTTTCAATTCTCAAATATATTTTCCCCCTTCAAATGATTTTTAGATGGGGGGCTTGCATAGGGAATGCTGAAGGGATTGTCCCATCTGATCCTTTATTCTCCTTTACAGCCCTTCCTTCATCTCTTACCATTTCTACCCACACATCTGCTCTCAGAAAGAGGACTGAGGGACAGAATGGGCCAAGAGTCAGTGGCCTTTCGAAGTGGGTGTCATCTTACTGTTTCCTCTTCTGTTTATGCTGTAGTTGGAAATAGAACAGTAACTAGAGTTGAGAAGAGGCCCAGGGAGACCTCCTAGTGAGGTACAGTGAAAAAAAGCACAGGGTTTAAGTTTGAATCCTAGCTCTGCCACTCAGATGCTATGTTACCTTGATTAAATTACTTCCCTCTCAATCAAATCCTATTTGCCCTGAAAGGAGTTGGACTAAATCAGTGGTTGCTTAATGTTGTTTTCAGACTAGCTGCTACATCATAATTACCTAGAAAGCTTAATATAAAACACAGATCCCATAGTCACCTATGATGTTGATATCACAAAAAAAGGGGAGACAACCAGACATTATGTGCCTCCTGATGGAAGAATACAATAATAGCTATGAAGTATTCTTCTCACCAAAACAAAAAATGAAAACCTGAATCTCATCAAGCCTCTAAATCTATCAACTTACAGGAAATACAGGAGACAGGAACACTTTAAACAATATCATGGGGATTTAATCAGCAAAATTTAGACAAAGGAAACTGCAGCACAAACAACCTGCTATCATTAACAAATAAGCTTCAAAAAGGGAAGGGATTGAAATCTATAGATTAGGAGATTTAAATCTAAGAGACTTAAATATGTCAATGATTTGTTGATTTAAACAAACTATAAAAAATATGATGACGCAAGCAGGGGAACTTGAACGTTGACTGGATATTTTATGATATTTGAATAATTGCTAATTTTTTTAGATAGCACTAAAACTTTTACTTTAGTGAAATATTCAATCTGAAATATCTGAAAATATATTTATATTGTCAAGTAAAAAAGGCAAGTTGCAAAACCATATGCATGGAATAATCTCTTTTGTAAACCTCACATTTATTTATTACAGATATATTTAGATATCATACACAAACATAGCATAGTAATTGTAAGAATATAAAACAATAGTGGTTGTAGCTTAGGAAGGTGTGAAATCAGTATTTTTTTTTAAGTTCACCTTTTTTCTTGATGTACTTTCTGATCTGTTGTAATGAGTAAGTATTTTACAGAAAAACATTTTTAGGTGTGATAATGGTATTATGGTTATATTTTAAAAAAGAGTCCTTATCTTTAGGAATTGATAATGAAATTCTCATGGATGAAGTAATACCTGGAATTTTCTTCCTAATAATCAAGAATAGGAGAAAGTGGTTAGGGACATAGATGAAATAAGATTGCTCATGTGTTGATAAATTATTGAAGTTGGGCGATGGGTACGTGTAGATTCATTATACAAGTTTCTCTACCTTTTATATATTCGAAATTTTCCATTTAAAAAACATTTAAAAGGACGAATTCCCAGGCTCTACTCCTAGAGACCTTGAATTTTTTAAATATTTCCCAAATGATTCTGATATACAATCAAATACTTAATTAGATAATAGCTAATATCCTTTTAATATAATTTTATGTTATTTTCCATACAATTCAAGTAATTGATATTGTATAATTCAGAATTTGGCTGGTCTTTGTCCTTAGTGCCTGGGAAGTAACTCTAAATCCTGTGTCTTTGTTATTCACTGTGGTCCCCTCAGACCATACCTAAGTTTATGCTAAACAAATGACTCAGGATGGTGGCTGGTCAGGCTGAAAAAAATGAACCATGTAATTGGAGGGTTAAGGTTTTGTGTCAGGTGATATCAGCCCAACCTGCAGGGGAGAGGAGAGCAGCTAGAGATTGAGTTCAATCACATGGCCAATGATTTGATATGTAAAGAAATCACAATAAGAACTCTGGACACCCGATTAATCCTACATCAATGTACTAAGAGGGGGACATGTCCTGAAGACACAGAAGCTTCGTCATGTTTGGGACCCTCCCAGACCTTACATTATGTGTCTCTTCATTTGGCTGGTACTGTATCCTTTTTAATAAAATTGTAAGTAGAGCACTTTCCTGAGTTTTGAGAGACATTCTAGCAAATTATCAAACCTGAGCAGGTAGGAGGAACCCCAAAATTTGTAGCCAATTTTTCAGAAGTGCAGGTGGCCTGGGAACCCTGCAGCTGGTGTCTGAAGTGAGGGCAGTCTTGTGGGGGACTGTGCCTTTAACCTATGGAATTTGACCTAAATCTGGGTAGTGTCAGAATTGCATTGTATTGGATACTCATTTAATTTAATAACCCTTCTATTGTTAAGAGGGGATAGCAATCTCCAGGGCTAATGTAAAAATTAAATGAGATAATGCATGTAAAGCACTGAGCACAATGCCTTGCACATAAGAGATGGAAAGTCAGATATCCCATGGAGGTTATCCACTTCCTAATGTAAATTTTCTATATGAAATTATCCATAATACTCAGTTGAGACAGAAGGTACGTGAGAATAGGTTTCTTGGTGGAAATGACAGGTGAAAGATGAAGGTATTATTTTGAATAAAAGGCTCAGGCGGGGTAGATGTAGTGGACAAAGAGGCAACGAGGAGGGGTCGGCCCGTGGCTCACTCACAAGAGTGTGGTGCTGATAACACCAAGGCCACGGGTTCAGATCCCTATATGGGGATGGCTGGTTAGCTCACTCGGGTGAGTGTGGTGCTGACAACATCAAGTCAAGGGTTAAGATCCCCTTACTGGTCATCTTTAAAAAAAAAAAAAAAAGAGGCAATGAGGAAAACAGGGCTACTGAGATGACAGAAACCCGAGTGTGGGAGAGGTACCTGGGGAGGGGAATAAGCCTAAAACTAAAGTCACAGGGGCTCACAATGATGCTGTCCAAGCACCTGGTGATGCCACTGTACCTTGGAAGCCCTGATGGGAATCACTAACAGAAAAGAACACTCCTCTGTCCCCCAAAATCCCAGGGTCAGCAACAACAGGAAGGGTACATTTCTCTGCTTCCCCAGAGGGGAAGGATAAACAGCAGGTCACCCTGTATCCCTTACCCCTGGGGGGAGGGTGGGTTGGTAGGGATGCTTGCTGGTTTGCAGAACCTGCTGTTCTTCTTTCTTCCTCCAAGCTTCCCTTCCCCACCCTCCAGATTACCTGTTGTTTGTAGAAGTTGTTGGCACTTTGTTCAAATCGCTCATCTTTGGTTTCTACAGTTTTCCCCAATTTCTGCAGCACCTGGGGTATAAGATAGAAAGGCCCATCAGGTTATAGTCAAGCCTCTCTTATATGTTAGCTTCATATGACGCTGGCCTCTCTCAGAGTCTCAGGTACAACTCAAGGGCTGTACTACTATCAGATGAGATCAGACAGGGTGGTATGGCCGTAGACCATACTCCTAGCCCAACAGAATTAGGAATGTAACACATTGCTGAAAAAATAATCAAATTTTGTGGTTCTCAAATTGGGGTAACTCTGGGGGCGTGTAGCAGTGTGCTAGAGGGTATATATAAAGCTCAAAATTAATAAGGTATATGTTCTTGGAATGTCGTTATTTAAAGTGTTTTTTATGGGCCGGCCTGTGGCTCACTCGGGAGAGTGTGGTGCTGATAACACCAAGGCCCCGGGTTCGGATCCCATATAGGGATGGCCGGTTCGCTCACTGGCTGAGCGTGGTGCTGACAACACCAAATCAAGGGTTAAGATCCCCTTACCGGTCATCTTTAAAAAAAATAAATAAATAAAAAATAAAATAAAATAAAATAAAGTGTTTTTTTTTAATGCGGTAGGGGGGACAGTGTTATATTAAAACAAGGATTAATGAGAAGAATGTAAAAGTATGCATGGCTTTTAAATATAAAACATTTGCCTTGATTTTTCACTTCAGTGACCCTCTTCCAGCCATAGCCACAGATTCCTCTAGACAGATGAGATTAGAAAGGTGGGCAGGGGACTCTTTTCTCATGAGGGCCCTGTGGAAAACTTTGAGAAGCCCTGATATAATTAATACATTTGACACTCAGCTGGAAATGAATGCTATCCATGTCCATCTCCTCTCAACTAGGAAATCTGACTGGTTTCAGTGCCACTGCGAAAGACATGGTGATAAAAAAGACCTGGTTTCTGTTCTCACAGGGGACACTCATTTATACACAAGTAATTACATGTGGTAAGAAAGTCCTGAGTCTTCTGCATGTAACCCCCATGTTGGAAGGAGGCACCTCCCCACCGCCGGCCCAAGTTAGAATCTCATGAGTTGCCTTCAACTACTTCTCCCTCGCCCTCTTAATGGAATCACTCACCATGTCTATCTCTGGAAATCATTCTATGTTCTGTGGTCAAATGCCATAGTCTTAGTTCCAGCTCTCATTCTTTCTCACTTGGCCTGCTACAATAGAGCTACTATGCTGCTGCTTAACACCTTCTAATGATTTCTCATTTGTCTGCTCAACAAATGTTTATTAAATGTCCATTACGTATCTATAAGTATAGTTCAAACCCTAGCTGCATACAGGTTCCAATGATCTGATCCTTCATTAAGCCTCAGCTCTCATTATTCCTCTTTCCTGCAGGTCTTGCTCCCTTACACTTTTCCAGTTTCTTGAATAATCCCCACTGTTGCTTGTTATAGATTCTGGTCCTTCTTTCTGGAATGCCCTTCCCACCTTGTCTGCCAGGCAAGTATCTAAAAAAAAGCCAGTTCATACTCCATATCCTTTGTGACACTTAACCACATCTACTTCATTCCATTAATTGAATGAATCACTCCCCCTAAATGCTTGCAACTTCTGTACCTTGTGTACACTTGTATTCTTGTTTTATTATGTGTGTTTATTTGCCTATGCCTCCTTCTAAACTGTAAGCTCCTTAAGGATTGGGTACTTGCCTTACTCATTTAGATTGCTCAGTATCCAGCAAGTAGATAGTTAATAATTATAACAGTAAGGAGAGTGAGACTGATGCAGGAGGGGACAAATGGGCTGAGCCCTGAATAGGATTTTGCTAGACTGGAATAGAGGACAAAGAGTGAGGGTGAAAAGAGGATTCCAGGCAAAGACAACGGTATCAGCTAAGTCATTGGAGTATCCAACTTCACAGCAGCTTCATGATACGATTTAGCATGGCTGGTTTAGGATGTGTTATGGGGAGTGGTGGGCAATGAAGCTAAAAGGGTGATTGGTGTCTCATTATGAAGAGCTTAGAATCACAGGCAAGAGTGCCCAGTTCTGGGGAGTGTGAAAGGCTCTATGTAGAGACTTTAACCCAAGTGTCTCCATTCTTACTCTGAGGGGTTAGTGTCTCTCACTTCTGGAGCTCTCTCTGTAGTGGTTAAGATCAAGCACTCTGGAGTCAGACAGATATGGGCTCCCACTTGGCCTTTCCACCTACTGGCTATAAGCCTCTGGGCAAGTCAAACTCTTGAGCTTCGGTTTACAGAGCTTCCTTTCTCCCATTAAGATGTTTATCTCCTGGAGTTGTTGGGGGGATTAAATTATATTATGCATGTAAATTGCTTTCTCAGTGCTGCCCTACAATAAGCACTCAATACATATCCACAATCATTATGTCTAATTTCTCTCACTTGCCTACAAATGCTTGTATTTACTTTTCATTTAGCCATATCTATCTGTCTCTAACTCTGCTTTATTCACCACCCAGCCCTCAGTATGCAGTCTGCCAGCCTCCCTGGCCCCACCCTTTCCCCCCAACAAAAAGCACTTTTCTCTACTAGAAAGTTGCAAAACTACCTGGTTTAGTGGTAAGTGCAGCTCTTACTTCCTTTCTGCTGCCCCTCCCTTCCTTTGCCCAGGGCTTGGTTCTTCTGAGATGGAGAGGGCAGAAAAAATAGAGAAGAGAAAACTCATTCTAGAGTCAGTATAGGGGATGGCTGGGGCAGCCGAATCTCCTCAATCCCCGAAAGACTCAATATTAAAGGGCTTGGAGAGTCTGGAGGATGCTGATGGAACGTTACCACCTTCAACTCCGAAAGTGAAAAGGTGAGTATTATCACCCTGGAAGCATATCGCAGTGTTCTGGGCCCAAAGTCATTACATAAGCAATAGGTCTACGAATCAGGACACTTATACTATGTTGTAGGTGTTCTTCCTCAATGAGAGATCATTTAGGTAATAGGAGATATAGTTGCTCAACAGATGTTTGTTGAAATAACAAATAAATTCTACTTTTGGATCACTTCCTAATTAAAGCCTACATAATGCTAGTCCATAAAGTCCTGCCCTGAGAATTCTGCCCCAATTTGCCTGGCCTGGCAACTGAGAAGTTAGAATACAGATTATTTAGAGAAAAAGACCAAGAGTAAGGATAAGTAAATGTGGCAAAATGTTAACACCTGGTGAATCTGGGTGAAAAATATTCATGTTCATTGGACTATTCTTTTAACTTTTCTGTAGATTGGGGTGGGGGGATAATGCTTTAAAAAAATCACTGCATACATATTTGGTGGCTACAGTTCCTCACCATGACCTTTCCACGTAATAATTTATTACATTTTGTTTTGTTTTGTTGTTTCTGGTGGCTGGCTGGTATGGGGATCCGAACCCTTCATCTTGGTGTTACCAACACTGTGCTCTAACCGAGCTAACCAGTCAGCCCTATTACATTTTAGTCAATTCCCTCACTTGGGTTAATTTGAATAGGGCCTGGCTATTAGATGATAGTATGGAATTTTGTTAAAATTTTTTCTTGGGTGCAATAATTTCATTATGGTTATGTAAGAAATCTTTATTTTTAGGATATATGCTAAACAGGCTTTCCTTAATGTGGCCCCACCACCCCAGGTGCTCCAGCTCAACTGCATTTTTCACTATTCTGCTTAAAGGAATTTCCAGACTCCCTGTCTTGCTCATGCTGGCATTCCTCAGCTGGAATGTTCTCTTACCACTTGCCTAAGGAACTACTAATCATCCACAATTCCTATTTCAAATTCAGCCTCCGCCATAAAACCTCTCTCAATTTCCCCCAATCTTTCGGTCCTCTGAATTCCTACAGATGTGCATATCTCTCAGATCACTTATTTTACTTTTTAAACCTAGATTGAAGGCTTCCAGCAGGCAAGAACACCTCTTACTCATCTCTAAACTCCCTCCTGGGTCCAGCCCACTATCCTGAAAAAAGGAGTTTTTCTATAAATATTTGGTGAATTAAACCCTCTGAGATACAAGTTCAGTAAAAGTTAACAGAGGAAAAAACCAACAAAGGAGTGGTAACAGCGCCCTTTCTCAGGGCAGATCTGAGAGGTCTGCCACAGAGAATTATAAACAGATGGTGAAAGCTGTAGATAAAATGTGAGGATGTATCATACTGTAAAAACACAATAGAGCCACTTTGAATCCAGTCTCACGTTGAGTTTGGGTGGGAACCGGAAAACAGAATGAAAAGAATGTTTCACCCCTATTGACTTTAACAGTCACCACACTTTCGCTCCCAGCTTTTCAAAGGAGGAGGCCTGAACAGTAAGAGTCTGCCTGCACTCCTAGCTCTGCTCCTTCTGAGAGAGGACCAGCAGGATGTGGGGAGGCACAGATGTCAGGGTGGCTTATCAGGAACATTGTAAAGGCAGCAGCCTGAGGTTAAGATTCAAAGGCAGGACACCTGGGTTTCAGTAATAGTTCTGCCACTTACCAATCTCTTTTCAGCCTTGTTTCCTCATTTCTAATATTGGGATACTAATAACTTGCTTAAAGGGTTGAAAAGATGAAGTGAGAGCATATTACTAGACTGTTGGCTCCATAAAGGAGAGATTATGTCTTTGTTGTTATATCCCAGTGTCTGGTCCATAATAGGCACTTGATATTTGACACAATAAACTATTTAACACATTAGCTATTACACATTACTGAGAAGATTACATCCAACTGCTTAGAGAAAAATTAAGGGCTGGCCAGTTAGCTCAGTTTGTTAGAGGCAGTGAACACCAAGGTCAAGGATTCAGAACCAAGTACTGGCGAGCCACCAAAAAAAAAAAAAAAAAAAGGAAGAAAAAAGGATTCCAGGGAATCCTTTCTTTTTGGTGTAACTTTCCCCCTCTTTATCTTGCCCTCAATAACTTCCCAAGACTCAAGGACTCTGTTTCCAGGTTGGCTGAGCTGAGCTCCCTCCCCCAATACCAGGTCATTCCCACCTTATCCAGGCAGCATCTACTACCTCTAGGATGCCAGCTGCATGCCTCTGATGCAATGTCTGCCTGCCCCTGTGTCTAAGCCTGGGTTCAAAGTATGTTGTTTTTTGTTTAAACCTGGGAGTTCCCCAGGGCAGATTTGAATTTGCTCCCCTCTCTCTCCACCTCTTCAGGGTTCACGACAGGAAGAACAGGGTACTACTTGGGTGGCTGGTTCTCCCCTTGGGAAGTATTTGAGGTCAAGGAGACCCTTCCCTTTTTCGATTTGGTGTCCTTACCATATTGAGTTTTACCAAAATAATTGAACCTCTCATTTTACAAATGCAGGATCTGAAGCCCAAAGCAGGGCATTATTTACCCAACGTTTTAGAGTACTTTCTTAAAAAGGAGAGAAAGCCAAAGCAAGGGAGTAGTGTTGATGACAGGCTAGGTGAAGACAGAGGGTAAAAGAGTGAGGCAAAATCAATTGGTATGTCTTTTAAAATTACTGCTATTCATGGATTTTTTTGGTCTTTTTGGTTTTTTGTTTTGTTTTTTTTCAACCACAGTGTAGCCTTCTCTGATATAGTACCTCCTCCCCCACACGGCTTCTAGCTAGACCTTCCCATAGGCACTGTTCTCAGGTCTATCAGATTTGTAAGTAGACAGCCTTCAGAGAGGCTGAAACCATGATCAAGGTGAAGGTAGGGTAGATGAAGTAACAAAGTCTGGCCACAGAAAATATTTCTTTTTGGGCCGGCCTGTGGCTCACTCGGTAGAGTGCGGTGCTGATAACACCAAGGCCTCGGGTTCGGATCCCATATAGGGATGGCCGGTTTGCTCACTGGCTGAGCGTGGTGCTGACAACACCAAGCCAAGGGTTGAGATCCCCTTACCGGTCATCCTTTTAAAAAAAAAAAAAAAGAAAAGAAAATCTTTCTTTTTCCCTACTCTCTTTCACATGACCTCAAAAGATAGAAAACATGTATAGAGCCCCTCCCTTCCACTGAGGCCTCAAAGTCAGGAACTATATCTACATCCCATCAGTTCTCTGTTGATAATCCAATTTGGGACAGTTGGTTGCCCTTAATCCTTCCCAGGCCCAAATGCAGTGCTCAACCTTTATTTATTTATTTATTTATTTAAAAGATGACCGGTAAGGGGATCTTAACCCTTGACTTGGTGTTGTCAGCACCACGCTCACCCAGTGAGCGAACCGGCCATCCCTATATGGGATCCGAACCCGGGGCCCTTGTGTCATCAGCACCGCACTCTCCCGAGTGAGCCACGGGCCGGCCCCTGCTCAACCTTTAGAAGATAATATAAATATTTCAATTGTTAAGAGTGTGTTGTTCATCCAAATGCTTCTAAGAGCATGAGCTCTTAGAAAACCAAAACTCTATCTCAGGTCCTTCCTGTCTCTCCCTCCGGCTTCTTCTCCTTCTGGCTTAACGTGTCTTCCCATAGCACCTTGTCTACTAGGGTGTTGGTAGGGGGAGAGCAGAAGTTCAGGTGAGAAGCAAAGAAAATATTCTGGACAGGTAGAAACAGAAATGCCATCAAAATATGTAGAGTGTGTCTACACAATCTAGATAAGCAGAGGAGTTATAGATGGGCAGCCTACCTAACTGCCAGTGCTGGAGTGGGGCCACCCAGCCCTACCCAAGGACACAATCTGAAAAGAGATGCTTCTTCATCACCCTGGGCTGTGTACGTTCCAACGCCAAAGGGAAGGTACAGGAAGGAGACGTGGGCTACTCTGTATCAGCTGAAACAACACCCAGAAGCCAGGCAGGGTTGGGTACAGAGAGATTATGCAGAATTATTCTAGTCGTCAGTCGACTCCCAAGCCCAGCTAAACGATGGTATTCACTGGCATCACCGCTGCTCATCACTGCCTTTGGCTTTGGGGAAATTACTCTCCAATTTCAACATCTGTAAAATACCATCCTGGGTAGATTGCTGGGACAAAACCTGCTACATAGCTGGCCGCCAACGTTAGTTCCTTTCTGTCCCCTTTCTGGGTCAGCCTGAGGGTTGTTTTAGGTTCCTAAGAGAGACTGTTGTCTCCTCAGCTTCCCTCATCCTTGCCCAAGATCGGGGGGTGTTCTCCCTTCCCTATCAAATCTGCCAGTTTTCATGGAAACCCCCTCCCCGCTCTGGCTTCTCGGGGAGGGGGCGGGGGTGAGCTGGAGACCCTCCTCTTGGGCCCAGGCCTCCCAGGGGCCCTGGACACCCGGCACGACCGCCCGCCCGGCCGGGCCTGGGCTCCTCGCCGGCGGCCGCCTACCTTTTCCTGGGCTCTGCTGAACTTCTTCTGCACCTGCTTGGCGAAGAGGCCGGCGGCGCCGCCAGCCTTGCCCTCAGCCATCCTGCCGGCTCCCTGGGGACGACGGCCCGGGCCCGGCGCCCTGTGGTTTTCTAGAGGCCCCTGAGGAGGAAGTGTGGGCTCCCAGCATGCCTCGCATCCGGCAGGGGGCGGGCGGGCCTCGGCCTCCGCCCGGGACCA
>NW_007726335.1:789997-790946 GCF_000696425.1 Galeopterus variegatus | reverse complement strand
CCAGGGCGTCCGCAGCTCGCTGTGGGGCTGCGCCGAGGCAGAGGCGCCGGGCCTTGGGCCTGCCCTCTGGCGGCGCCCACTCTAGACCAACCTCGAACCTCCAACCGTGCGGTTCCGGAACACGGCCCCAAGGAGCAGGGTCTGCAAATGCAGGCCAAGATCATTCGTTCCGGAAAGCGAATTAGCTATCACGATCAGACTGGAAAATAAATGACACAAGGGGGCAGAAAATATTGAGAGGTCCGCTCGGCAAGCGTATTTATTGTATCAGAAAACGTGTTTCAGTTCCATAGGTATTCATGCTGGCTCGCCAAGTAAACTATTTCTTGCTCCAGGTTGCAGTTTAGCCCCTGCCAGACAGGTTGGCTCTGAGCCAGGAACTGGTAGGGGCACAGTGCAGAAAGGGGACAGGACTCCAGATCGGGATTTGTTTTTTGTTTTTGTTTTTGTTTTTGTTTTTGTTTTTCTGACCAGTAAAGGGGTCGCAACCCTCGGCACGGTGTGGTCCGCACCACGCTCAGCCAGTGAGCGCACCGGCCATCCCTATATAGGATCCGAACACGCGGCCTTTCAGCGCTACCAGCGCCGCACTCTTCCGAGGGGGCCCCGGGGCCGGCCCTTTTTTTTTTTTTTTTTTTTTTTTTTCTTCAAAAAGATGACCGGTAAGGGGATCCTAACCCTTGGCTTTGGTGTTGTCAGCACCACGCTCAGGCAGCGAGCCAACCAGCCATCCCTATAAGGGATCCGAACCCGGGGCCTTGGTGTTATCAGCACCACACTCTCCCGAGTGAGCCACGGGCCAGCCCCCTATTTGTTTGTTTTAATAAAAGGTACATTTTATTAAAAACAAAACATGTAGATATGTGGATTTGAAAGGGAGAAACAGCTGAGCTGGAGATATAAATGGGGATACTTAGGAAAGAAATGATCTTATTGAGAAAAAAAAAGG
>NW_007726335.1:751933-789987 GCF_000696425.1 Galeopterus variegatus | reverse complement strand
TTTTTTTTTTTGTCTTTTTTCGTGACCGGCAACGGATCGCAACCCTCAGTGTTGCCCCTGTACCGGACCGGGGACCGGCAACGGGATCGCAACCCTCAGTGTTGCCCCTGTACCGGACCGGGGACCGGCAACGGGATCGCAACCCTCGGTGTTGCTCCCGCGCCTCGCTCAGCCAGTGAGCGAACCGGCCATCCCCACATGGGATCCGAACCCGGGGCCTTGGTGTTATCAGCACCACACTCTCCCGAGTGAGCCACGGGCCAGCCCCCTATTTGTTTGTTTTAATAAAAGGTACATTTTATTAAAAACAAAACATGTAGATATGTGGATTTGAAAGGGAGAAACAGCTGAGCTGGAGATATAAATGGGGATACTTAGGAAAGAAATGATCTTATTGAGAAAAAAAAAGGCTGAGGAGGAGAGTATGGAAGCCTGTGCTGGGGATGGGAGCAAGCTTTTCTTTTTTTTTTTTTCCTTTTTTTTTTGTCTTTTTTCGTGACCGGCAACGGATCGCAACCCTCAGTGTTGCCCCCGTACCGGACCGGGGACCGGCAACGGGATCGCAACCCTCGGTGTTGCTCCCGCGCCTCGCTCAGCCAGTGAGCGGGAACTGGTCTGTATGTGGGATCGGAACCCTCGGCGGGAGCGCCTCCGCGCACCCAAGCGGCGCACTGTAGCAGTATGCCACCGGGCCGCCCCAAGAGCAAGCTTTTCTAATTGGAGTACCGTGTGCCAGATGGAGGCAGAATGTGAACACAGACAGATTGTAGAAATTGGGCTAAAGGTCTCCAAATGGAAATTACTCTTGACCTGTTTGAGGGGATAGATGGAAATTAGGACTAAGTTTGGAGGAACCGTTTATTCAGGATTTTACAGTGGAGGTAAAAGGCCCTCAAGGAAGTGAAGAAGGTCAAAATACAATTCCTGGAGGCCTGACAAAATTATAGGCCCTTGTCTGCTATTGATTTCTAGTTCTTTCCTCCACACATACTGCACTCAAGGCGAACTGTGTGCCACGCATTGCTGGATGTTGGAAAGCCAAGGATAAATAAGATGTAAACCCTGATCTCAAGATGCTTAAAGTCTAGAGGTGGAGATAGGTTGGTAATCAGATGATATAATGTAATGTGCTTAATTCATTTATAGAAATGGATACAACATTTTCAGACAATAGGTAATTAGGGTTTTTTTCTGGATGTTAGCTTTGGTTCAGTCTGGAAGAGGCAGAGTGAACAAAATGGAAGCACCTGATATTGGATGGGGAAGAGTCAGGAGAAGCCCAGAGAATGGTGATATTGCAAGAACACGGAGACAAGACTGTCACTACCAGGAGGACGATACCTCCTAGGACTCCACAGCACCCTCAGCAATGCAGCCCAGCCACTGCCTCCTAAAAACCTCTCTTTAGCAGGAAGAACCATTAGAAATTAACGAGATGGGGGGCCGGCCAGTGGCTCACTTGGGAGAGTATGGTGCTGATAACACCAAGGCCACGAGTTCGGATCTCATATAGGGATGGCCGGTTGGCTCACTGGCTGAGCGTGGTGCTGACAACACCAAGTCAAGGGTTAAGATCTCCTTACCGGGGTCCTTGGTAGCTGGGCCAGCCTGTTGCTCACTCGGGAGAGTGCAGTGCTGATAACACCTAAGGCCATGGGTTCAGATCCCATATAGGGATGGCCGGTTTGCTCACTGGCTGAGCGTGGTGCTGACAACACCAAGCCAAGGGTTGAGATCCCCTTACCGGTCATCTTTTAAAAAAAAAAAAAAAGAAAGAAATTAACGAGATGGGGAAATCAAGTCACAGAAAGGGATGGTGACTTGCCCAAGGTTACCCAGCTTCTCAGTGGTGGAACTGGGATGGGAACATGGGTGTCCTGACTCCAGCCCAGCCTTTTATAATATATACAGTGTTCTAGAGGCCTCTGCTGATATAGCAGCTTACCAATTCCAGGACCTGTTTCAGCTAGTTTCTCCTGCTATAATGCTTACTACCCTAGTCCCTCTTATCTGGTCTCCAATGATTGCTGTGAAAAGCTGCTTCTTATGTTCACACAGCCTTCTCCTTTCAGTTCCCTCTTCTTGTTCTCCTAGGCCACTCTAACAGACTGAGCCCTGGCCAGGATAGAGCAGAATTATTAGCTTCCCAGTTCTCTGTGGTTTATAGAACTCTGGATCCGGTTGACTATTTTAGTTCCAGCCTTGAATTGCTGATTCACACTCAGCTTAGCTTGAGGCCCCATATTGTTGTGGCCTCTGCCTTTCTGCTCTGCCTCTTCCCCTCAATCTTTTCCTTACTTTGTTAGGTACCTTCTTTTCTCCTTTTTTCTATTCTTTGCTCCCCAGTCTCCTTTCTAATTTGATACTTTCTTAGTCTTCTGGCATCTGATCTACCTCCAAATCCTATACTCCTATCTCTAGTGTATCCTAGTAGTTGCCACCACCCAGAAGCTTGGGGTGAGCACCTGATCTAGGCATTGAATGGGGAAACAAAAGAAGGATGAGCCCACAATCTACCTAGGAAAGTTAGGGCACATTTAGTCACTTAGGAACTTTTAAAAGTATTCTATGCCTTTGAATATAGCAAATATGCATAGGAGAGGGGGGAAGATGGACAGACTAATGGATAGGTAGATCCTGAAATAATCAAAAACGGATCATGTAAAACCACTCTCACTGGGCTTAGTTTGTGGACTGGTAAAGGGAAGAACCAGCTCAGAGATGTGGTAAAATCCAACTTGGGTCCATACCTGCATTTTTTCTAGAGGGCTTCAGTATAAATAGAAAGACAGTATGATAAAGCATATTCAGTTTTATTTGTTTTTTCTGTATCTGGCTCAATAGTCTCTTAGAATGTTTTTCCCTTGTTGACCTCAAGTCCTGTTGCAGATCTAAGAAACATCTTGGGAAGGCCACTGGACTCAGGAAAACGTTCAGTTGGAGGCAATGACCTGAAGAAAAAGACAGTTATGTCCATAGTCAGTAATTTCTGCCCACCTCCTTTCTTATTTCCTCAGGGCTCTCAGTTAAGTATCGTCCTGTACTGGTTTATGGGGAGTTAAGAGGGTGTGGGCCTGAGGGAAGGGCAGGGAGTAGGTCTTACCTGTGTCAGGATACCTCAGTGTTATAGGCACATACACAGTACATAGTGGCAAGGACAGACCTTGAAATGGCTGTGAGCCGAAATTTATGCCACAAGTCTTCACAATGTGTTTGAAGGCTGAGGGGTACAGTGAGATGTGTTGTGTGGCTCTATCACTAACTAGATCAGTGTAGGCAGAGTTTCACCTAACTCTCAAGCATCATTTAATGTGGTAAAACCTCTGAAAAGTTAGAGCAAATTCTCATAATGACCTTAAAAAGAACTTGTAAGAGAGGATGTTGGTGTTTCCTTCCCTTGCCCAGGAGCAAGCATGCCTTTATTTTATTTTATTTTATTATTATTATTTTTTTTTAAAAGATGACTGGTAAGGGGATCTCAACCTTTGGCTTGGTGTTGTCAGCACCACGCTCAGCCAGTGAGCCAACCAGCCATCCCTATATAGGATCCGAACCATGGCCTTGGTGTTATCAGCACCGCACTCTCCCAAGTGAGCCATGGGCCGGCCCCGCAAGCATGCCTTTAAAAAAACAAACAAACAAACAAAAAAACCCCAGGCCTTTCTGAAGTGATTTTTCCTATGGCTTTGAGTTAGGACAGCACTGATGTGTGCCTGGATCATAACTGATGTTGCCACCATCTTACACTAAGCAGTAAACAGTACAGTGAAGTCTGCTAACTGGGTATGTGAAGGGGCACTCAGGATGGCAGCATTATTGAAAGAAAGTGCACTACAGAGGGAAATGGAAAGGAGTAAACATATGAAATATAGTAAGGAAGATGATGGCTTCCCCAGCCCAATTTTTGCTCAGCAGCCCAGCCAGTGCTTGGATCTGCATGTGACCCTATTTCAACCCATCATTTGAGAGGACTCACATTATTTATCCAAGAGATGTAAGCAGAGACCCGGGTGAACACCGTGGGCTTCCTGTAGACATTACAGCCCAGGCTGGACACAAAGCTGGTCACTCCATGTACATAATACTGGCCATTCACCAAGCAATGGAGGGGACCCCCAGAATCACCCTGCAGGGAGGAGAAGCAGAGTCCTAAAACTCCAGATCTTTTGATCTTTGATCCTTTGTTTTAGCTTATACTCCTCCCACCCCAATCTCTGTTTGTGAAATCCTATACAGTTTTAAAGCTCCAATTCAAATCTCTTCTTTCTTTAAGTACTATGGTAAACAACCATAGTACTTCCTCTCTTTTGCAGCATTTATGTCATGTTCTGCCTTGTTTTTTGGTTTCATCATTTGTTTCTACCTCCCACACATATCTATGAGCTTCTTGAGACAGGAAATATGTCTTGCTGATATCTTTCCTCTCCACAGTGCTAGCATAGAATTTTGAACATCTTAAATTTAACAGCTTTTATTGACTTAAATTGAACCTGGGGTAAAGGAAGTAGGGCATTTAAACCAAGCAATTAGATTCATGGTAGGTAATCAACACATGTTTAACTAAACTGAGTGAAGAGGAGAGCAAGTGATGCAGTGGGTAGTGGTTACATTTGCAGACTTAGAGGAACCTGGGTTTATAGAATATAACTTTGATGTACTGGCCAGATGCCAAAAAAAAAAAAAGAATGTGACCTTGAAAGCTTTCTTACTCAGCTCCCAGAATGCCAGGTCTCTAATGTCAGGCATAATATTGGAATATATTTCTCTGGAAGATCTGACCAGTCCAAGAGAAGAGACCTGAAGATACTGACATTAGAGGTCCTCCAACAAAATGGTCTAGCCAGATCACCTGACAGAGAAGTCCGCCACAGATGAATCCCACCTAAGACTCAGATACCCAATCAGCTTTTTACCACCCTACTCTGAAATAAGAGCATGGATCACCAAACATCTAAAGAAAGCCTCTAATATAAAAAGAAAGATCAAAACAAAGAGACAAAGAAATAAATTTTTGAAATGAAGGCAACCAAGACTATGCAGGGAAAAGAAAATAAACAATAAAACTACGATTAATATTGCATCCATAATACAAGAACAGTATGCTATTAAACAGAACATTAAGAGAACATAAAGAGCCTTTGGAAATTATAAATCTGATAGTAAAAATGAAAGATTGGAAGAGTTGGAACATAAAGTAGAATAAACAAAATATAAAGAAAATACAAGGACCAGTTTAGGAGGTAAACATGTGAATAACAGAAATTCTAGAAAGAGAAAACTGAAAATGGAGGGGAGGAAATCATCTACAAACAAGCATTTTCAGAACCAAAGGTTGGGAGTTTCCAGAATGAAAAAACCCACTTAGTGTCCCTCACAATGAACACAAATAGATCCATAACAAGACACAGACGGCTAGGGTCAAGAGAAGATGAAACAGGTCACTTACAAATTAGTGGAGAGTGTTGGGCTGAATTAGTGATAAGTTGACTATGTATTAAGCAAATAAAAAACAATTATTAAGCCCAGGAAGACAACAACAACAAAAATTATGCAGGAATGGAAAAGTAATCCTAGAATACTACTTGATTTAGTTGTGAAGAACACTTTACATAATCATAATAAACACTGAATGTTGATCTAACAAAAATTATTTTGGGAGGTTGAGGTGGGGATAGGAAATTTCATGCTTGGGGGACAGATACGTGTGTATAAAAGGGAGAGAGATCCACATCTGCTTCAATGGCTGAACTTATAAATTAAGTAGCAATGTAAATACATGTATTTTAAAGGTAGGGAGGTAGACTCCAAAAGAATCAGCTGGAAAGAGTTTAAAGTGGCCTTGACTGGGGGAGAGAACTAAGAGTAAAGGGTGTGCAATGACTGTTTCCCATTACTGAGCCTCATAGTCTTATTTGCCAATTTAAGCAATTTAATAGGTAGAGCTACAATAAAAATTAAAACTTAAAAGAGAACTAAGGAAAGAGACCAAAAAGTTCACATAGGGGGTAATTCTTTTAAAGAGGAACTAACTATACCCCATCCCAACTGCTGTTTAGGAAAACATGTTTTCTTGAGATTATCGTACTCAAAACAACCTGAATCTCTTCAACTCACATTCTACCAGGGATTTGAGAATATATTAGGGGCCTGAGGAATGGAAAGTAATTGAATTGTATATAATACCATTGTCTTGTGCTAATTGATCTGAAAAGAGACCAAGGCTCTGGAGGGATAGAGAGTGTGACTGAGGATTTTAGGGCAGAAGGAGAGCTGGAAAAGAACTCAGTGGGAATGGGCTGATTGAAGCGGGAGGGACTCAGTGAATCCACTGTGAGGAGAAAGGTTGGGGACCCAGAATTCTAAAGACATGATAGTTGGGAAACTCTAGTAGGAAGGAACCCTGAGATCTGTCCTCAGAGAATTGTCAATTTGGAATAGTAGCCAGAAGAAGAATACTGTAGTTTTTCCAAATTCGAGGCCTTGAAAGAGAGCAAAGGGACATAACTCAAAAGACTAAACCTTAGGAGGTTATAGGTGAAGCTGGCTGATGAGGACCTGGAAGAGGTTGCATTATGAATTAGTGTCTCTCTCTCTTTTTTTTTTTTAAAAGATGACCTGTAAGGGGATCTTAACCCTTGACTTGGTGTTGTCAGTACCATGCTCAGACAGTGAGCAAACCGGCCATCTATATATGGGATCCGAACCCAGGGCCTTGGTGTTATCAGCACCGTACTCTCCCGAGTGAGCCACGGGCCGGCCCAGTGTCTCTCTTTTTTTCTTTCTTTTCTTTTCTTTTTTTTGGTGGCCGGCCAGCACGAGGATCAGAATTTTCTTTCTTACTCCCCCACCCGCCTCCTTTTTTTCTCTCTTATTCCCATGTAGAGTTTCTGGGATACAGGACTTTTTTCTTTTTCTTTTTGGCAGCTGACAGGTACAGACAGGGATCTGAATGTAGGACTTTTTTTTTTTTGTCTTTTTCCGTGTCTGGCAACGGATCGCAACCCTCAGTGTTGCCCCCGTACCGGACCGGGGACCGGCAATGGGATTGCAACCCTCGGTGTCGCTCCCGCGCCTCGCTCAACCGGTCTGCATGTGGGATCCGAACCCTCGGGCGGGAGCACCACCGCGCTTCCCAAGCGGCGCACTTATCCAGTGCGCCACCGGGCCGGCCCAGGACGTTTTTTTTTTTAACACCAGAAAAGTCTGGGCAAACTGGGATGAGTTGATCACCTTATTTCCACGGTTCTTTGCACTCACCAAAACCCTATTTAATCCTTTCATTCTACAACTTCAGCCAGTGTACCAGCGTCCTGCTGACTTCTCTTCCTCCTCCACCTAGCTTGGACTTTGCAATTGATCTGCAATCCTGTCCTTTTGCCCCACTGAGGCAGGAAAACCCGGCCCTGAATTAATCCATTCTCTACAACTGGGTCTTTGAGTAAAATGGAGTGAATCATACACCACATGGTCATTGCTGGTCTCCAACCTCAGTCTATCAACAACATCTTGGAGGACAATTCTTCTCCCATTCACCTTAATTATTCCAGACCCATATAACCTTTGTCCTTTCATTTCCAGCAGTCAAGCTGACTCCTTCTAGTTCATGAGTAACTAGAAGCAATAATGCATAACACCTGTCAACTTCCAGCTCCCCAGCCTGCAAACCCTTTCTCATTCACAGGTTTGCCTCTCCCTGTTCAAGGCCAGCTCCACCTGTGCTCTTGGTTCTGCCTCTTCCTTCTCCTGTGGGATCCTGTGCCATCCATTATTCCCTCTCTTTGAGTCCACAGGATCTTTTCACCTCGGCTTATTTACGTACTCAATTTTCATCCCTCTTAAAAGAATACCCCCTCCATGACTTGCTGTCTTTAAAACTACCAGATTTTTTCTGTTCTTCCCTTTCAAACAAGATTTTTGGAAGAGTAATCTACATTCACTGCTACATTTCTTTCTTTTTTTTTTTTTTTTGGAGGCTGGCAAGTATGGGCATCCAAACCCTTGATCTTGGTGTTATAACACTGTGCTCTAACCAACTGACCAAACCAACCAGCCTCTCTGCTACACTTCTTACTGCCTATTTATTCCTAACCCTTCAGTTGAGCTTCTGCCCTTCCCACTCCATCAAAACTGCTCTTGTCATGGTTACCAGTGACCCACCAATTGCCAAAAAGGCCACTCTCAGTTTTTTCCCACTGTGGCTCCTGGCTGCACTGTAACTATGTGATGATCTGTCAGTATTTCCTGATTTTTTTTTTTAAAGATGACCAGTAAGGGGATCTTAACCCTTGACTTGGTGTTGTCAGCACCACGCTCTCCCAAGTGAGCCATGGGCCAGCCCTTCCTGAGATTTTATAAAATCCTTATTATCGAGTTTTTCTCTTACCTCTAGTCCTTCTTTCTTAGATCCTAGTGAGTTCTTTGTCCTCCACCCATCGCTGAAGCACGTAAGTATTTATGTTCTGACAGTTCTTCCCCAACTCACTGCTCTTTTCTCATTCTACAACTTTTCCCTAACATCTCATTTACTCTAAGGGTATCTCTAGCCCACTTCTCTCCCTCAGGCTCCACTTTCTTATATCTAATTTCTTACTGGTTATCAATATCTGAGTATTCCATTGGGATCCCAGACTCAACTTGTCCAGAACTGAACACATCACCTTCCCTCTCAAATCCTATAAATCTTCTCATTTGAGGTAGCAACTCCCTTCCCCAAATTAGAATCCTGGCAGTCATTCCAGATCCTCTTCCTTCTTTTCTCCTCTCCATTTCTATCACTGCTGCCCTAATTCAGGCCCTCAAATTTCTAGCCTAGATCATTGCAATAGCCCCCTAACCAGCCTCCCTGCCTCTCTTGCCCTCTTTAAAAACATGGCCTAAACTGTCATAAGAGAACACTTCTAAAAAGCACATCTGAGCATGCTGTTCCCCTGTCGAAATGTCTTCAGTGGTTTCCCAGTGCCTAAGAGATAAAGTTCAGGTCCCTAAGCATGGCATTTGAAGCTGTAAGTCATGTGGCACCTGCTTCCCTCTCTAGCCTCATCTCTTGACATTTCTTAGTATGATAATAGTTTATGTTCTAGCCTAGGGGCCAGCAACCTTTTTCTGTAAAAGGCCAAATAGTAAATATTGTATGCTTTGCAGGCCATACAGTCTTGGTTGCAACTACTGTGTTGCAGTGAAAAAGCAGCCATAAACGATGCATAAATGAACAACTGTGGCTGTGTCACAACAAAATGTTATTTATTCATTTTTATTTTTATTTTTTTAAAGATGACCGGTAAGGGGATCTTAACCCTTGACTTGGTGTTGTCAGCACCATGCTCACCCAGTGAGCTAACCGGTCATCCCTATATGGGATCCGAACCTGTGGCCTTGGTGTTATCAGAACCACACTCACCCGAGTGAGCCACAGGCTGGCCCTAAAATGTTATTTATGGACACTGAAATTTTATGTATTTTTCATGTCATGACATACTCACTAAAAAAATTTTTTCCCTAACCATTAAAAAATGAAGATTAGCCGGTTAACTCATTTGGTTAGAGGGTGGTGCTGGTAACAACAAGGTCATGGGTTCAGATCCCTGTACCAGCCAGCCACAAAAAAACCCAAAACCAAACCATTCATAAATGTAATAACCATTCTTAGCTCATGCACCATACAAAAACAGACTGCTCTAGCCACAGGGAACATGCTGTAATCCTCTATGTGTTCTAGGCTGTTTCTTGGCCCCATGCCTTTATTCTTTTTTTTTTTTTTTTTTTTTTTTTTTTTTTTTTTTTTTTTTGTCTTTTGTCTTTTTCCGTGTCCGGCAACGGATCGCAACCCTCAGTGTTGCCCCCGTACCGGACCGGGGACCGGCAACGGGATCGCAACCCTCGGTGTTGCTCCCGCGCCTCGCTCAGCCAGTGAGCGGGAACCGGTCTGCATGTGGGATCCGAACCCTCGGGCGGGAGCGCCGCCGCGCTTCCCAAGCGGCGCACTATCCAGTGCGCCACCAGGCCGGCCCCCCCATGCCTTTATTCATGTTGTTCTCTTCCTCTGAACATCTTTTCCCATTTTTTCCTGGCTTACTCCTATTTAACTTTTTCAGGACTCACTTACGAATTCCACTTTCTTGGAGAAGGCAAGTTTTTTGTGACCTCAGCAGGTGGAGGGAAGTACCTATCCTTGGGTTCTCATATCACCCTATGCATATCTTTATTATAACACTTAACCACATTGTATTACAATGTTCTGTTGTGTGTGTGCCCCTCTGGTTTCTCTACTTGACACTCTTTGATTCATTTTTATATCACTAGCACTTAGCACAGTGCCTGGAATATAGTAGATACACAATGAACATTTCTTGAACTGCATTAAGAAACTGTAAGATGGTTTATTGTTGATTGATCTTGTATAAATAGGGCCGAGCCCGTGGCACACTTGGGAGAGTGCAGCGCTGGGAGCGCAGCAGCGCTCCTGCCACGGGTTCGGATCCTATATAGGGATGACCGGTTCGCTCACAGTGCTCACTGGCTGAGCGCGGTGCGGCCGGTCTCAAAAAGGACAAAAAAAAAAAAAAAGATCTTGTATAAATAGGATTCTCTCTATTATATATAAACTAATATAAAATTATTTTGTATGCTTTCCCCTACCATACTTACCTGTACATACTGCCATAAATACTACTGGGGTAAAGGGGTGGTGGTGTAGAAACTTCTAGAAAAGTTGGGGTTGATGGGGGGGTTATGTTACACACAATTACAACTACCCCTCCAGGCCCAACCCCATCGGTGCCATAAAAAAATCTAGGTAATGAACAACTTCTGAAAATACACACATATGCCAACACACTAATGTTGGGCCACATACAAGCTTTTGAGGTGGGCGGCATTGAGCAAGATGAATTTTAAGTTTCCTTTCAACTTTGACATTCTGTGAGTATAGCATTACTACCACAGAATCATTCTCTCTCAAATGCCAGAGTAGAAAGTTGAGTCTATACATGGGAATGAGAGATGGTGTGGAAAAGGGGGTGAGAAGGGGGGGGACTTTGGGAGGCAGAGTGACAGAATCTGGGGTGGGACTCTGACACTTCCTGTATGTATTTACCTGACATCCAGAGTGAACTCCATCTCCTCCAGCACACACCATGGTGCTCTTTACAGTGGAGCCCCAGTAGGAAGAGCCGGAGCAGGTGGCATAGTCCACGGAGGGCAGGTAAGCCTGCTGCAGGGTCTGGGATAGCCACCCATTGGCTGAACAGGAGACACAGCACTGGAGGTCAGCCCCAGGTGCTGTCCAGGAAAAAACGTTCCTTGCCCTGCCAAACCTTCCCTGCCCTGCCAAACCTTCCCAAGCTCTGATGGAAGCTGAACCCAGAGCAAACCCCTTCTCTCTGTTGCATGTCATGGATCCTCCTCTCTACTCTGACTCTATGGCAGCTACAGGCCCCTTCCTTCAGGGAGTCATCATTGCTCACTGTTCCTCGGCTCCAAACCACCAGTCCTACTCCTACTTTTTTCCCACTTATTTAAGTAACGAGAATGGTTGTATCTGTTGAAAACTTATCTGTCTGTTCTGCTTCCTCCTTACACTGTAAGCCTCATGAAACAGAACTGGGATTGTGCATGCTTGATTCCATTTCTTAAGAGCTTGGTGCAGCTTTCCTTTATCTAGCTCTTTTGACTTTTCAAAGCCTTTACACATGTATTATTCCTTTGGATCATTACAACAACACTTTCATGTTATGGATCAAGAAATTGAACCACAATGACATTAAATGAACAGTGCAGAGCTGGATTAGAAGCATGTGTCTCTCCCAACTCCAAGTTTTCCCAGTAGACTGGCCGCTCTCTGCCAGAAGCCCAAATACTGTCTGATGGCTGACAGACTTCTGTGTCACGTTTAGTTTCTGCCCTTTTTAACTATCTCTCTTCACAGCCGTCCACTTTTCCATGTTATCTGAATAACATTCCCTGCCAGAATGATGGGAATGACCAAGAGAGCTGAGGCCTCCTCTGCTCCTGACTTATTTTGATCTACAGCTGCCCCTGGGTCATTCATCAAACTCACAGCCCAGTGCCTGCCTATGGAAGTAGCATGATGGTGTGATGAGCACCAGAGTGAGAGCCAGGATGCCTGGTTTTGGACCCAGCTTTTACTAACTAGTCATATGATCATGGTTCTTAATTTCTTTGGGCCTCAGTTTCCTCGTGTATAAAGTGAGGGGATGGTACAAAATACTCTCGGAGGTAAGACTTTCTTTAGTTCTAAGAGTCCTTGAATCTCTGACTTGACTATTCCACAGCCCATTCTTAGCTTGATTTAATACATTGGTTAGTTTATGGTTCTTTTGGTTCCTGGTCTCTGGCTATAATGTGACCCAGAAGCTCAGCTACCTAATCAAGATCACTGTGGGGGGTGCCAATGTAGATGACTTACTCTTGGTCAGGCCCCAGCCTGTGATGTAGCAGGCACTGTTGTTAGGCAGGATGGTTTTCTCCTGGGGCAGAACACCCAGCTGGACGTAGTCATTGAGGGTAATGTTCTGGGCCAGGTGCAACAGGGCGATGTCATAGCTGCAGGAGGAAAAGAGATGACTTACGCATGGGATCAGTCCTTACCTCAGGTCAGCCCTAAGCCTTTGTGTCCCCATGGAATTGGAAACCAGTGACATAGAAGGAGGCTAACTTGCTAAGCCTCAAACTTGAGCAATTACAAACTTGGGTTGCAGGACATTATATGTTTAGCAGCATCATCTGCTGGTGGGATTTTGGAATTGCAGCCTAACTGATCTCTGCAACCTAGGGAAATGGAGAATGGGGAATCAGAAAGGAGCAGAGTGGTGTGATCTTGGTGGCAGAGTTCTCAAAGAAGAAAAATGTAAAAGGCTGCATGGCTCTGAAAGCCCTGCAGAAATAGCCTAGTTACCTGAACCCATCCCATTCTCCACACTCTACAGAACTGACCACCATTTTAATGACTTCTCTTTCAAAAGTTTCCAACTTGCAGTTTTCACATGTAAGATTCAGTTTAATAAATTTACTTTAGCAATGGAGTCTATTCCATAAAGTGAATAACAAGTAAGAATTTTAAAAAAACAATAAAAACAGAAAAACTAAATTCTGCAGAGAAGGGGCTTCAGGTAAATCTAATCATGCAAACAGCCTAGATCAAACAAATCCCAAAGATCTTCAAAAATTCTCAAGCCCTCCAAAATCTAAATTCTCAAAGTCGTTCTGGATGAATGAGCCAGCTCATTGTTCCCTCCAGGACATGGTACCCTCTGTCAGGCTCAACTGGGCTCCTCAGCAAAAGGCCACGCCACAAGCCCCGGACTAGGTTTCAGGTAATGCAATCCCTCTAGACCTCTGGGAGAACATGTGAAGGAAGCTGGGACCCAATTGCTGGACAATTGGCCCTCCACCTCCCAGCCCAGGTTAGCTGGCCTTGTCCTACCCGGCAGCCACATTATTGCTATTCCAGGATGGATGTATCACAATGTCCTGCACACCCACGTACTGCTCGGTGCCATCGTTTTGGGTCAGGTTGTGGTCTCCAACCACCACACGATAGGTCATTTCACTGGAATGAGAGAAAGAAGCCCTGAGTGACTGGGAGCTCAAACCGTCTCTTTTCCCTCTTAGAGAAAAGTTGGAAAGCTGTCTTATATATTGTCCTTTAGACAGTAACCCATCTTACCTGGCCTAGGCTTCAACTTCATTATTGCAGTTTATTAAGCTAAACATCACAGGCTGGATATCTTGTAACCTGGGAGAAGTGTGGTGAGTATAAATGAAATAATGGCTCTCAGCCACAGAGGGATTACGAGTGAAGTATAAACTTCTAAACTAGTAGTTCTTTTTTTTTTTTTAAAAAAAAAGATGACCAGTAAATGGATCTTAACCCTTGACTTGGTGTTGTCAGCACCACACTCTCCCAAGTGAGCCACGGGCCGGCCCCTAAAACTAGCAGTTCTTAGGGGCTGGCCTATGGCTCACTTGGGAGAGCGTGGTGCTGACTACACCAAGTCAAGGGTTAAGATCCATTTACTAGTCATCTTTTTTTTTAAAAAAAAAGATGACTAGTAAATGGATCTTAACCCTCGACTTGGTGTTGTCAGCTCCACGCGCTCCCAAGTGAGCCACGGGCCGGCCCCTAAAACTAGCAGTTCTTAGGGGCTGGCCTATGGCTCACTTGGGAGAGTGTGGTGCTGATGGCACCAAGGTCATGGGTTCAGATCCCTATATATAGGGATGGCCAGTTGGCTCACTTGAGAGAGTGTGGTCCTGACAACACCAAGTTAAGTGTTGGGATCCCCTTACCGGTCATCTTTTTTAAAAAAACAAACAAAAAAGCACTAGTAGTTCTTAAAGTGTGGTCTCTGGACCAGCAGCAAACTTGTTAGGAAGGCAAATTAACAGGCCTCACCCTGGACCTACCAGATCAGAAACTGCTGGCTGGAACTCAGCACCCTATGCCTTCCAGGTGATTCTGATGTATGCTTAAATTTCTTTTTTTTTCTTTTTTTGATACATACTTAAATTTGAGAAGCATTGCTCCAGACAAATATGAAAAAATAGTTACCAGTCAGATGTTGATGAGGCACTTAAGTATTTATTCAATCCTCACAAGAACTCTATAAAGTAGGTATTATTACCTTGTTTCATAGATAGGAGAATGGGAGCATGGAGAAGCTAAGTTAGTTGCCAAGGTTACATAGCTAGAATTTGGTGGAATGAGATTTGAACCTGAGCCTGCCTGACTCAAAAATTTGTACTTTCGGGCCGGCCCCGTGGCGCACTCGGGAGAGTGCAGTGCTTGCGAGCACAGCGGCGCTCCCGCTGCGGGTTCGGATCCTATATAAGGATGGCTGGTGCGCTCACTGGCTGAGCGCGGTGTGGGTGACACCACGCCAAGGGTTGCGATCCCGTTACCGGTCACAAAAAGGACAAAAAAAAAAAAAATTTGTACTTTACTTTTTTTTTCTCTCTTTTTTTTTCTTTTAAAAGATGACCGGTAGGGGCCGGCCCGTGGCTCACTCGGGAGAGTGCGGTGCTGATAACACCAAGGCCGCGGGTTCGGATCCCGTATAGGGATGGCCGGTTTGTTCACTGGCTGAGCATGGTGCTGACAACACCAAGTCGAGGGTTAAGATCCCCTTACTGGTCATCTTTTAAAAAAAATAAAATAAATAAAAATAAAATAAAATAAAGTCCTGCCCTTAAAGTCCTGCCCTGAGGAACCAAAGTTATATATTCCTCCAGAAGGGCTAGCCTCTTCTCCTCCCAGGGACTCGGAAAAGCTCCTCCCAGGGACTCGGAAAAGCTCATCCTTGTTTTTCTCACCTGTCCACACAGTGAGCAGCTGTCATCACCCAGTCCTGTCTGATGAGGGTCCCTCCACAGGTATGATGCCAGAAACCTCTGTACAGGTACTGGAGGGAAATCTACATGGGGAGGGAGGAAAGAGGGATAGGTTGGTGTTTCTCAAAAGACTTTGTCCCCAACTACATGCCATCTCCTTAAATTCATGCTGTCCCTGAAAATGGTCTCCAACTTTCTGGGCTAGGGATAGCAAATAGATTTTATTTGACTTGCCAATTGCTATCAGTTGGTTGGTAGCTGCCACCTGGAGGGTGGTATTGAGAAGGGGTGTGTAGATGCCTCGGGAGTCAGGAGGAAAGAGTGCTCCATCATTTGGTGATATTTGCAGTGTACATGGATGGAGGTGTAAAGGTGCGCATGCATGTGCACAAGCGCGCACACACACGCTGTGTTTGGCATTCTTTCTCTAGGTTATTGTAATGGGCCTAGAACTCAGGTCCTTCCAACTCCATTCCCTATTGGAAAGGAAATGTACTCAAGTAATTGCTCTATCTCCTAAGCTCCACAGGCTTAGGTCTCCAGAGCTCTCCCTTCAATGTTTTAATGTTTTCAAGACATACCCTGTCCCCCTCCTGCACAACCCCCACTTCAGGGAATATTTAAAAATACCAATGGAATGTTCATTTTTATCAGTTAATGTCCCTTCCCCAGCACTAATATTACATAATAACTCTACTCCTGAAAATTGGAGCTAAAACTTGTGTAAATTGAGACTAACCCTAATTGCAGCAATTCCCTCAAAGTGTTGCTATTCACCAGTAAACTTGCCAGTTTTACACATTAGATTTGCTTAAATTAGGGCCCAGCTGTCCTGTTCCAAAAATGGAATCTCTTTAAATAGCCAAATAAGCAATATGCTCTACTTGGGTGAGTGTATGTGTATGCACAAGCATGGGTGACACACATCGTGTGCAGTGGTGTGTGCATGTGTGTTTCAAGGTGTGTGGAGTCTGAGGTGCAGGTCTGGCACACAGTCTGGTGAGCATGGCACAAGTGGTGTCTCTGGGAGTATAAATGTAGTTTGTATTTCGGTGTGTGCTTGGGAAAGTGAGTGTGGTTGGTGGCATTTAAATCCCCTCTTCCAAGCCTTTTACATTTAGGAAACCACCTAAGCCTACTTTGTTTCACCCATTTTATAAGTCTAGATCTAGACAGTAGGAGAGCTGTCTGTTGATAAGGACATACACACACACACAATACTTTATGACAGTCCACAGTAACTCTTATTTGTATGGGAGTCTGGGGCTGTGAAGGAATACCCACCTGAGAGGGCCAGGAGTTCCTCTGGGCCTCAGTCCCTCCAACTACCCGGGCATTGGTTTCCGGAAAGTCCTGGGTGCTGTGTCCTTTGTGGGGCAGAAGAAAAGTGAGTGATGACTAAGCATGGGGTCAGTCCGGGGTGAGGGTGAGGGGTGGCAATTGTACTTTGAGGAATGTTAGCCTAGTCTGCAAATTCACAGCTCCTCCCTGACAAATGAGGGGCCCAGCTGTGAATTCTCTGAGTCCCTTTTGAAAGCAGGGGAGTCTGAGTGCCTTCTGTTCCCCCAGGTGTCCCCAAAACTCTGGCATGCAGGAATGACCTATCTCAAATCACCAGGCTAGAGCCCTAGAACCTCCTTGTGGTCTCAGCCTTGTTCAAGGTCACCCCTTGCCTGAGGATTACCCCTAGCCCCCAAAGCTTTGGCAGGATTCTCCAGGGGGCAGGGACAGCAGTGCCCATCCCAGACAGGCAATTACTAAGGATGTCCTCCTGTTGAAAGGGGTGGTGGGGAAGCCAGGACCCCGGAAGGGGTTTCTCTCTGCTTTGTGGCTCAGGGACCTGCCACCCAGGGAGGCTTGCATGGCTGGTGGAGTTGCTCTTTTCTCTCTTGGGCTCCAGGGGAGTAAAGTTTTTTGCTAGACTCACAGAGTTTCCCACCCTGCTGTGGGATAGGGGGCTGTCCTGGGCTTAGGGAAAACTTTCCAACCCTTCTGCTGAAATCCTCCTCCCTGTAGAACTCAGACCAAATGATCCACTTACCATAAAGGACCAGCACGGCAAACACCAGGAAGTGCAGCATGTTGCCAGAGAGTAGACCACTGCCCCCTTGCCATGAACCAAGCCCTCTTTGTATTCCTCTTATCAGCAGCTTTACTGACTTCTTCCTGCCAGCTGGCAGGGATGCGGTTGGAAGGCAGCGAAAATCACAGGTGACATGGAAATACAAATGAAAAGATTTCTTTTCAAGTAAACTAATTTACCTGTTATTCAAAGACAGAACAAGGTCAGGGCTGAATTACTCATCTGCTTTTAGTTGAAAACATCCAACAAACACTTCTCTTAGAAATAAAATGGAGAACTGTGACTGGCTTTTCCCCCAGGATGCTCCCCTCGTTGTCTGTCGCTGCTTCACTGTCCTCACTTTCACCATACATGCAGAGACTTGTCCTGTGCACTAGCAGGTAGGGCAGAGGGGTGATGGGTGGGGAGAGTGGTTATCAAGAAGAAGGAAGACACAGCAACATCTCCCTGCCCAAAGAGGGAGACGGGGCATGCTCCTAGGAGCAGACGTAGTGCAAATGCAGGGAGACAAAAGCAAAGTAGACACAGTGGGGAGAATTCTGGTGGAGGAAGGTACTGAGAAACAGGTTTGGGGAGACTCTCAGATGGAGAGCCAAAAGGAGAGCTACTAGAGAAGGAGAATGGGGGCAAGCTAGAAAAGGGAACTCTAAGAAAAGGTAAGCGGCCTGAAGACTGTGAAGGTGGAGGCAGAGGGTGTGGGAGGTGAGGAGCAGGTGGGTCTTCCAGGAGATGAAAGGCTCTGCCCATCAAAGTCAGTAGAGGAGGAAGGAGGGAGGTACGGTGTGCCTTGAGGTGGGCAGAGGACCTTCCTTGAATTGGGAACAAAATGATCAGAGCCACTGCAGGCACCAGAGCAGAGGACTGGGGATGGAACAGTGATGGTAGCAAATCATGGGATTTTGATTTAGGCAGGGAGAAGCTGGGAAGCCTACAGGGAAGCAGGAAAATCACCTGGCCCACTGGGGCTTTTATTGCTTAGACACTTCAGAATCCAAGCTACATGGCTGCAGTAGTGGGAGAGGCCTGGAAAAGGCTGTTCGAATGAGTCTGCACAGACTGTCACCTATTCAGGGTTCTTAAGCTGTTCAAGGGAGTTGCACTTTGATGCTCAGTGTCTTAGTCAGTTTTCTGCTGCTGTAACAGAAGACCACAGGTTGGGTAATTTATACAGAACAGAAGTTTATTTGGCTCACAATTCTGGAGGTTGGGAAGTCCAAGCGCATGGTGCTGGAGAGGGTCATCCCATAGTAGAATGCGGGAGGGCAACTAAGTGTGCCAGACAGAGAGAAAAAGGGGGCCAAACTCCCACGATAACTAACCCACTGTCTCAATAATGGCATTAATCCATCTATGAGGGCAGAGCGCTCATGACCTAATCACCTCTTAAAGGCTCCATCTCTCGGGCTGGCCCGGTGGTGCACTGGATAGTGCGCCGCTTGGGAAGCACGGCGGCGCTCCCGCCCGAGGGTTCAGATCCCACATACAGACCGGTTCCCGCTCACTGGCTGAGCGAGGCGCGGGAGCAACGCCCAGGGTTGCGATCCCGTTGCCGGTCCCGGTCTGGTACGGGGGCGACACTGAGGGTTGCAATCCGATGCCGGACACGGAAAAAGACAAAAAAAAAAAAGGCTCCATCTCTCAATACTGTTATAATGGCAGCTAAATTTCAACATGAGTTTTGGAAGGGACATTCAAACCAAAACACTCAAGTAACCTGGAGGGCTCCCTCTCCAGTCCAAATTCCAGCATTCTGACACAAAGTGGACCTCAGAGAGGAGAGCTGAGCTGGGCTAGGGAACCCAGGGCATCTCTTATCATTCTCCTCCCACCTCCCTGCCCCCTCTGGAGAATAAGGAGACAGCTGTAGCCCCAGGATGAAGAGTACAAGAGGTTACCCCTTGACATCAGGTTACCCCTTGACATCACATACTTCAAAGTGGTGAAACTCTAAGGGAAGAGCCAATTTCACATCTATCTCTGTACTCCTGGACTAGCCCAGAGAATCTCAATCTGTATTTGCTTAAAAATCAAACTCTACTGCTGCAATCAGTGCCTAATCTCCTATTCTGGTCAGACTCTTTTTTATTCTCACTCTTAGTGTTAGGTATAGACAGTGGCCTTGGCTTAAATTTTGAGACACTGCATTTCTTCTGACTAAGCAATTCCAATTCTAGGAGTGCATCCTTTTGAAATAAACATAGGCACAAAAAAAAATGTTAAGGTTTTGGGTTATAGTATAGTTTGTCACAGAACTGGGTAGTATAATTAGTCACAAAGATTGTCACAAAATTGGGAAAAACCTAAGTATAAGGGAAAGTTAAATAAATTGGGTTTAACCTTACTATGGGATACTATGCAGCTTTAGAAAAATGAGTTAGACTTGAATGAATAAACATGAAAAGATATCCTTGCTATATTAAGTGAAGAAAGCAAGTTGCAAACAATATGGTACTGTGTGTATATATATTTGCATATGCGTAGAAAAAGGCATGGAAAGGTCAACATGCCAATTTGTAAACAGTTATTACCTCTAGAGAATGAATCAATAGGCATAGGGCACCATAAGGATAAATTTCCCCTTTTTTTTTTTTTAAAGATGACCGGTAAGGGGATCTTAACCCTTGACTTGGTGTTGTCAGCACCACGCTCAGCCAGTGAGCGAACCGGCCATCCCTATGTGGGATCCGAACCCGGGGCCTTGGTGTTATCAGCACCGCACTCTCCCGAGTGAGCCACGGGCCGGCCCTAAATTTCACCTTTTTAAACCTTTTTTTCTTGTATATTATTTGACTTTTCTCCACAGTATCACTTTTGTAATTAAAAATAATTAAAGAATAAATTCTGGGACATTTAGCTATTTTTGGCAAATGGCCCCAATATTCTTCAAGTATATTCTTCCCAGAGGGGACCAGCCCTTCAATGCTAAGGTGAGAGGCTCCTGGAGCCAGTGTACAGGGCTGGCAGCAAGGTTTTAGGAGATGGGGGTGGGCTTTGGGTTAGTTCTGAGAATGGTTGGAGGGGTGGATTTTGAGGAAGGGTGCAGGTGTTCAGTTAGGGAACAGCCAGCTTTGGCTAAGGGGAAGGCCATGAAGCTAGTTTCTTGAGCCTTCCTGCCACCCCTGCCAGTGCCCTTTCCCACTTGTTGACCACCTCCCTTCCCTAGTCCTCCCCTCACCCCCAAACCTGGGCCCACTCTCTAGGCACAGCCTGTGGTCTTTTCTCCCTCCTGCTGCATCTCTCACTCCCTGTGAGTTACTCTTAGTTGACTGCTCCCGGAGATACTATGCTATTTGGAGCAGGCAAGAAGACCCTTCCTGGCACCACAACAGAGCACCTAGGTTGGGCATATATCATGATATGATGGCTGGGGAGATGTTGGATGATACTGGGATAAAAGGCAAATAATCAATGCCTGATAAATCTTTCCATATTTAATGTAACAAAGAGTAAGGCTAGGGTTAGGGTTAGGAACTATGACTCTCTGTGGCTTACTTGACCAATTTAAAATATATATATATTTATTATTATTATATTTTTACATTCTAAGATGTTGCGGAGCAGTTGGGTAGAGGGGGAGAGGGAAAGGGGGAGGGGGATAGGGTAGGAGGACGAGTAAGGGGGAAGGGGCGTGGTTGAGGCCTGTGGCACTCCCCTCATTCTGACAGAGGAGCCCAGGGGGCTTCTGGCGGTGGCTTGGTCGTGGCTGGGCTGGATGTAGACATCAGGGGGATGTGGCTGAGGCCCTCAGCTCCCCAATCTGAGCTCAGGCCAGGGGGTCTTCCGGTGGGGCTTGGTCATCACTAGGCTGGATGTAAATGTCAGGGGGAGGGAGGGGCGTGGCTGAGGTCTTTGGCCCTTTCCCCACCCCAGCTTGGGAGCCCATTGGGCTTCCAGTCCGTCTGGGTTTTTTTTTTTTTTTTTTTAAAGATGACCGTTAAGGGGATCTTAACCCTTGGCTTGGTGTTGTCAGCACCACGCTCAGCCAGTGAGCAAACCAGCCATCCCTATATAGGATCCGAACCCATGGCCTTGGTGTTATCAGCACCGCACTCTCCCGAGTGAGCCACGGGCCGGCCCTCCATCTAGGTTTTATAGGTTCTCTTTGGTGGTGTTAACCTTTATTGGTTTTTTTTGTTTGTTTCTTTTAACTTTTTTTTTTTAAGGGGATCTTAACCCTTGATTTGGTGATGTCAGCACCACACTCTCCCAAGTGAGCCAACCGGCCATCCCTATGTAGGGACCCGGACCCATGGCCTTGGTGTTATCAGCACCGCACTCTCCCGAGTGAGCCACGGGCCGGCCCTCCATCTAGGTTTTATAGGTTCTCTTTGGTGGTGTTAACCTTTATTGGTTTTTTTTGTTTGTTTGTTTTGTTTTTAAAGATGACCGGTAAGGGGATCTTAACCCTTGACTTGACTTGGTGTAGTCAGCACCATGCTCTCCCCAGTCAGCAAACTAGCCATCCCTATATAGGGATCTGAACCCATGGCCTTGGTGTTATCAGCACCGCACTCTCCCAAGTGAGCCACGGGCCAGCCCTAACCTTTATTGGTTAATATCGAAATTTTGTCTCTGATTTGTGGGGTTTTTTTTTCCTCTTTCAGTTCTGTGTTGGATTATTTGCTATTCCTACCACTTAAACTGCACTGGAACTAATTTGTTGTCCTTTGCTTACATCTAAAATGGGGGAACTTCCTGTGGGAACCAGCACTTAAGCCCTGTGGTTGAACTAAACTGCTGCTTTGCTGCTGATTCTCTGGGGAAGGCTTTTTGTGCAGCTCAGGTTTTAACTGTTGACCTTGTTAGCACTTCTGGGTCTTGTGAGGTCCAGTACGCCTGGGTTGTGTGGAAACTCTGGTCTGGGCCTGAAGTTCTTCAGCACACTATACCCTCTGCAGTTCTATATTCCTGACCAGTCTCTACTGAGTGGTCCTGTGCTGATTAGAGGGCAGATCAGCTGTCCATGCTGTGCCCCAGTGTTCTCTTGGTGGGCCCGTCTCCCCCACTGCCTTCACTCTAAACACTTCCCATAGGATGGGCCATGCACCTGACCCTTGCAGTGACTCTGCCTCTGAGTGGCTCCTTTTTTCAGCTGTGGCTCCTTGCTCCTAGGTGTGTCCACGGGAACACTGTTAGTGGTCTAGCTAGCCTGGGGTCCACCAAGGCCCTCTTCTCCCCTATAGTCTCCAAGCAACCTCACGTAAAGGGCATTGTTGTGGCTTTTGCCAACTCTTGCTCTGTATGCTCACCAGTGGCAGCTTTGAAGCTGTTGGGGCTTGAAATGGTCAGAGTGGTCCTTTCTCTCATCAAAGTTTCTCCTGCCTTCATGAATTCTGTAGGTCTCTCCTTCTTTTCCCCGGGTGTCTAGCGGCCCCAGCTTGGCAGTTATTGCTTATTAACAGTTGTAAATTGGTTGATGGTGGGAGACAGTGACACTGGGTACTGTTTATTCTGCCATCTTGACCCTATCTACTCTACCTATTAGCATGGCATTCAAAGCCTTTCTTAGTTGGGCCCCAACCCAGTCTTCCACAGGACTGACTTACCCAGCAGGCACAGTGCCTAGGGCACACAATACAAAAATGTTTAAGCTTTTTTAAAAATCAGAAGAAATACGGGCCGGCCCGGTGGCGCACTGGATAGTGCGCCACTTGGGAAGCACGGCGGCGCTCCCGCCCGAGGGTTCGGATCCCACATACAGACCGGTTCCCGCTCACTGGCTGAGTGAGGCACGGGAGCAGCGCCGAGGGTTGCGATCCCGTTGCCGGTCCCCGGTCCGGTGCGGGGGCAACACTGAGGGTTGCGATCCGTTGCCGGACACGGAAAAAGACAAAAGACAAAAAATAAATAAATAAATAAAAAAAATAAAAAAAATAAAAATCAGAAGAAATACACTACATAAAATCAGACTGGATTATATTTGTCTTTATACCAATGCAATCATAAAATATATTTTTTAATATACACATATTTTTTATGGAGCAAGGATCCTATGAAGGCAAAAGTGCCCAGGGTCCATGAAAGTCACAGTATAGCCCTGATTTTCTAGCTTCTACCCCCATCGTTCCCTCTCCCCAGTGTCTTTTTGGTTTTCCAGACCCACTTGTACGTTTGTCCCTCTGTGGCTCTGCTCGTGCCAGATTGCTGCTTCTGTGACGGTTGCTTCTGAGGTCTTACGTCAATGTCACTGTCTTTGTGAGGCCTTCCCTGATTCCCCTTTTGTTCCTTCTAACTCACCTAGCACATCTTTGAACATCTCCAGGCTTGTCATGATTTGTTTAGATTTAGAATGTGAGTTCCATGGGGAAAGGACCTCACCTTACATCTCATGTCTACACATGCTTGACACACAATTCATAGGATAGATTTGGGTCCAGAGGATGTTTGGGAAGAAAGACAGTGGCCATAACAGAACTCTTTATGTATATGTGGTTCTTCACAGCCTGAACAATGGATTCAGCCAAAGAATAACGTAGGGGAAGAGGAACCCAACACAAGCTTCCTTTATCAATGCCAGAAAACATTTATTTCCACTGGGACCCTATGTCCAATTCTCTTCTCTTTCCAGGAAAGAACATTTCCCTTTCCTGCTCCAGATTCTACCCTGGCCACTCTCTCCTTTCTTTTTGGCTGGTCTACCCCCAGAATGTCTCCTGTATAAGGTCCTGAAGGCCCTCGGGACCTAGGCGGCCTACTGCAGTGCTAAGTTGCTTGTGAACAGATGGCAGCTGTGGTCCTATGGCACCCTCATGTGGTCACAGCCTGGTATTGAATGTCAGAAGAAGCCTGCCTGGACAGAATTTTAGGCCCGGCCTCTCTACTTCAGGCAAAGCAGCCATGTGTGGTGGGGTCCACCTTGCTTGGAGAGGAGCTGGTACGCACATCAGGTATGCTCCACACAGGGACTTCATGCAGGTATAGCAAATGGGATCAGCCCTTCAGTTGTGCACATCGTCCCGGCTTCCTCAGACTTCCCAGGACTCGTTAGCCTTCTCTAGGTCGTAGCCTCAGGGCTGCCAACACCTTGCTGGGTAACCTTGGACAGATGCATTTTTGTGGCAAATCCGGCCTTGGTTTCATGATAAGAAAGTGATAGGGTTGGACTGAAACAACTGTTTTCCAATTGTGACCTTTAGAAGTTCAGGGGCTGGAGGTCACTGCCCTCCCATCTCTCCATTTCACCCATGCTATTTTGCTTTTTATCTACCTTATATATAGGGCTTAAAAAAGGGTTCTGGGACTTAAACTTGAGAATCATTGGTTCCATGAGCTTTCTTTCAACACTAACATCTCATGATTCCCAAATGGTGTCTCCTCCCATGTGGCTACTTGGCTTCATTGTTCCAGGTTTTATGGAGTCCAACAAGCTAGAAATGATCAGAATGGAGGAAGGAAGAAATGGGAAGGCTGGTGACTAGTTGTCTAGTGTTCTTGTGGTGTGGTGGAGGGAGCTCTGGTTCAGCATTGCAGATGAAGATTTGGTCTCAGCTCTAGCCATCCACTAGCTGTGGGACTATAGACGAGCTCCTTTACTTTTCTCTGCCTCAACTCTCTTATCTGTAAAATAGATGTGGTGACTCCTTTCCTGTCCTCACAGTATTGTACAACTGAAGTAAAATAAAGAACATGTGTCCGGGTGCTTTCTGTAAACTGTAAATGGCTCTACAAACTTTGGTAATATTAACTTAGACCTCTAATCCCTCTGTTAGGATATGTGATGTCACTGGACTCTGCAGGTGCTTTTGGTGACCAGGGATGCAGGATGTGGCTGCAGAGCTACTTTTCTGGAGTTCAGTTTTGCTGCCCTGGGTCCTTCCCCAGCTGCCCTCTCTGCTTTGGAGGCCTCTGTTTCTAGGATGAAAGGAAGGCCTTGGGCCAAGTATCATGTGCCCTAATGGTCTCTTCCATCAGTGTAGAGAAAAGAAAATGGGCCCAATGTTGGCACAAGGAGTAGGAAGACCCTGTCTTGACATCCATTGGGTTTAGAAATCCATCTTTAGGGCCTACAAAGAAGCTGGTAATCAGGTTCCCAGACATCAGAAATCCTGTTTCCAGAGAGGCTTGTGGGGGCATGTACTGGGGATGATCCAGTGTCTAGACAAAGAGCCAGAGCTGGTGGGGGTCACTGGAATTGCAGGGGGCCATGGCTGGCTTTTGGTCCTGGGATGTCAGGCAGGTGCCAGATCCTGAGTTCCTGATGAGCTGATCCTAAAAGGTGACACAGCAAAAGGTCAACCTGGGCCACAGACCTCTAACAGTGCTATTGGGGGGCAATGAGATGGGGAACAATTGATACAAGGCAAAGGCAAACCAACAGGGCACAACAAGGACACTTCCAAATTCCTTTCCTGGGATACCAGACACTCTGATGAGCTATATTCCTGAGTTTCCACCTGTGTCGGGTGCCAATTCCCCACCCCCAGCTTTAGCCTGAGTGGCTGGAATAGAGGTAAGACTGTGGGCTTCCCCTTCCCTCAGATGGCCAGGCTTAAAGACCTGGGGCCACTGCTGCCCTCCCCCAATTTTCAGCCTGTGATTATGTTTAGACTCCTCCTTTCCCAGTAGCCTCAAAGTTAGGCACTGCTTTGGGCCGGCCCGTGGCTCACTCGGGAGAGTGCGGTGCTGATAACACCAAGGCCCCGGGTTCGGATCCCACAGAGGGATGGCCAGTTCGCTCACTGGCTGAGCGTGGTGCTGACAACACCAAGTCAAGGGTTAAGATCCCCTTACCAGTCATCTTTAAAAAAAAAAAAAAAAAAAAAAAAAGTTAGGCACTGCTTCTCCTGACCTGGGGTGGGGTGTGGAGGCTCTCTGGGGGTGCTGATTTGGGCTCAGTGCAGTAAGGTATATATCCTGAAGCAGTGCTGTGCTTCAAGTCAGCACTGGAAAGAGCTCGTGCTTTCAAGTCAGACTTAGCCAGGTCTGAATTTTTGGGCCAATCGCAAACTTGCTGAGCTTCATCTGCCTCCTGTACAGAGACAAGGACACCTCTTCCCAAACCAATGTATGTGAGTGCCTTGTTTTACAGCTGGCACACAGAGAGCAGGCAGGAACCAAGAATGACCCTTCACCTTCATCTGCTTGGGTTCAGCCTAACAATGCTGAAGCCATGGCAGAGCTGGCCATGAACATAACCTCTGACCACCCCATCTTTGTATCAGCCAGTACTAGCCATCACCAAACATCATGCAAGCCCCGAGAATCCTGCCATGACCAAGCCCACCCTCACCACACTTTCTACATTGCTCTAATCCACCCCATGGAGTCTCAGGCAGAAGATGCAGAAAATGAGGAGGGGGAGATATGGCCTCAGGTTCTTGATTCTGAGCTTTCTAGGCAACTGACTCACCTGGGTCAATTCCCATTCCTCGTCCTTGGGGACCTGGCTATTTTTGCCAGTGAAGTGACAGCTCCTAAGGCCCAGAGTGCCAGCACTGGCATGTAGACACAGCTGCTTTGCTATGTTGTGGCGAAGGTCCCTCTGGGTTGTGTACTCAAAGTACTGGAAGTCAAGACAGGAGGAAGCAGGTAGAGGTTCTGAGTAGCAGGCAGAGGTTCACCCAGCACCCTCCAAAACCACCTGCCCTGAGATTCTAACCATAGACAGCCTCCTGGGGAGGAAATTGAGTGGGCAAGGCCATGCCAAGACTAGTAATTTATGTGCTGCCTTCATGATTTTTACCATATCACCATATCTGGTTTGTACTGGAATAAGTTACTTAATATCTTTTCTTTAAATTAATTAAAAATTAAAATTTAACTTAGCTTCATTTTAAGCTACGTCTGTGAAATCATGTGTTTGATATGCTAGTTTTTTTTTTTTTTCTTGGCAACTGGCCAGTATGGGGATCTGAAGCTAGTTCTGCTTTTGCCAATAAAATACTACCAAATTAAAAAATGTTCATCCAGGGCCGGCCCGTGGCTCACTCAGGAGAGTGCAGTGCTGATAACACCAAGGCCACGGGTTTGGATCCTAAATAGGGATGGCCGGTTGGCTCACTGGCTGAGCGTGGTGCTGACAACACCAAGTCAAGGGTTGAGATCCCCTTACTGGTCATCTTTAAAAAAAAAAAAAAAAAGTTCATCCATGTACCACCTAAAGTCATCTTGCAGGCCAGTGGGTACAGGAAACTGCTTTAGAATGACTGTCTTCATTTGCATATGCCGGCAGCCTGTTCAGCGTCCCATGGCACTCCTTTCCTCGCTTCAGCTCTGTTTTAAGTGCCTCTTCCTTACCAGACGCTGGGCATTCAGGGTAGATTGAGGGACGGGGTAGGGGAGGTCACCAGTTATTCCTCAGGGAGGTGCTGGGGCATTGTGGGGTGTGGGGTACATTCCCAGGACATCAGGTAACTACGAGATGTCACAGGTGGTTGTTTTGGGGTCACTGCTAGGTGGTAGGATCAGAGTGGTAGCCTCTGGGCAGGGGAAGCATTCAAGATAAAAACTGAGTGTAGGTGAGGGACAGTGCTCAAAAATTTTCCACTCCCCCCACCTCACCCAGCAGCTGGCCTCCTCCAGCAAGCCTTCTCTGATGGATAGTCCTCTCTTGCACCCACCACTGTCACCCAGTGCTCTCTCTGGATGTCCCAATTCAGACTTAAGACCTTGTCTGTCTGTGTCATGAACACTCCTCAGACTGGGAGCCTGCTGAGGGCAGGGATGGAATCTCCTCCTCCTTGTGGATCTCCTCCACCCCACCCCTCAGGAAAGGACTATTTAGGGTAGAGAAAGGGAGCCTGTGAGGAGAGGAGTGCCCCAGAGGCAGGCTTCTTTTGGGCTGTATACCTGGTTGCCACCAAGGCCATGGCAGGAGTACATGATGAGGGGCTTCCCCCCACGGTTGTTCTCACCCACATCCAGGCACTGATTGATGCCAAGGTTCTTGATCTGCAGAAGAGTAAGCAGAGAGTGGAAGCGGGATAACATAGTCAGGTGTTTCTCAGTATGTGGTGTGGGGCCCACGTGGAATAAGTTTGCATGGCTGGATTTCCTATCTGTGATTTTTCTACTCTGCTCACCTCTGCCATTAACCTGGATGCCTGGAGTTTATAACAAAGTGAGATGCAGAGCCCCAGATGCTGGGAGGGGCAGGACTGTACACCCTCTGTGGGGCAGGATCGGCAACCTCCCAGGATGCCAGGTCCCTGGAAGGAGCCCCTCGCACATGGGAGTTTCCTTGTGGGCAGAGGTTCTCAAAGTGTGGCCCCCAGACCAGCAGCATCACCTGGGAACTTGTTAGAAATGCATATTTTCAGACTTCACTCTAGTCCTCAATCAGAAACTCTGGGGATGGGGCCCGGCAGTGTGTGTTTTAACACATCTTCCTGGTGGTTCTGATGCACGTTAGTATTTGAAAACCACTGCTTATGGGTCATTCTCACCTTACAAGATTTTTTAGCTCTCTCTAGAAGCCCCAAAGTGGCCTCTCAGTCTTCCTCCTGGATAAAGGAGGGTGGCAGGTAAAAGTCATCTCTTGTCTGTCATCTATCTGTGGGGTAAGTGGTCTCAAAATTCTCCAGGGGGTGCTGTCATGATGAGTGGGCAGGTTGGTTCTTAACACTTACAGCTCCGTAGAAAGTGGGCTTCAGGTCAGGAACAAACATCTCTGGGTAGATGTTGTGCAGGAACCAGGAAAAGTTGTGACAGTGTAGTTGTTCCCTCAGCTTCAGTCGTTCCGAAATGTCACCAAAGGATTTCTGTCAACCAAGCCAGCCCCCTAAGGGTCAGTCCCACCAGTCTTGACCTTCCTGCCCAGGTTGACGTAGCCTGGACAGCATGGAGCTCCTACAGCCATGTTCTCATAGCTCATTCCTGCTCAGGACTTGCTAGGGCTACCGGCTAAGCCTCATTTCCAATTCTGAACCTCCTGCCTTGGCTTTGGGAACTCTGTCCCTAGCCCCCGTACTCACTCATCTCCTGTGACTTTCCAGACAGTTCTCTCCCAGTCCCCAATTCTGAGTGTCTCAGAGCCATTCCTCCTGTCAAAGGTTCTGCCTCCAAATCTCTTCTCCCTTACCTCCCCTCCTGAGCGATGCTGGGGGTCTCCAGGTAGGGACAACCAATCTCCTCTCCTCATTCTCCAGCCTTCCAAATCTATGTGGCCTCAGGCCCTCCACTGGGCTCTGGCTCACAGGGCTCTGGGGTGAAGGGAGGCGCCAGAGAGTGGAGATGGGGTGGGCTTCTGCTGTGAAGCCCTGACCGGGTCTGGGATTCTGTCCTTCTCTTCCTCTGAACACCCGCTGAACATTTCCTCTCACCTCTTGGGCCATCTTTGCTGCCTGCAGATTTCTCCTATAGAAAATGCTCTTGTAGTTGTCCATCCAGACTTCAGCCAGGCGCACTTGGTTGCGAGCAATGACACTGACGCCTTTGGGAAAGGTGTGGGGGCTCTTGGTACGGAACACGTGGCCTACCACAGAGCAGGGGATAATCTCCAGCTGGCCCCCACACTGCCATACCTGATTTAAGAGGAGACAGGATGGTGCCTTCAGTGCGGTGGGTGGGACAGTCTTCCCCCAAGCTGTTCTGTTCCTATAGTGCCAGACCCCAGGTCCAAGGACTCAGGCAAATTCTGCTCTCTCTCCCTGGTAAAAAGGACATTGACCAGGCTTCTTCCTACACCATGACTACACAATCCTAGGCTCTCTGATGTTAGTTCATGCTGATTTAAGCAAACAGAGATGTGCAGGGTCCTGAAGTTACCAGGGCCCACTTTAGAGAAAAGATTGTTGGTTAACTTAGTGTCTGTACACCTACTTTGAGCTCTGATCACTTGGCTTTTTGACCTGGAAATGTGATTTTATCAGCTCACCCAGGTGTTACTGAAAACTCAAGCTCCCCAAAATTAGAGCATCAATGCATTAATTAATAGCAAGGATAGTCAACTGCCAGGTGACATCTGGTAGTCACCTGTATCCTTAGCACGCTAGCTTCCCAGGAGAGAGATTGACAGAGGTCAGAGGCTCATTGAGGAGCCCCAAATCAGAACACTCGGAGTTATGGTGACTGGCATGGTGACCCTTCTCCATGCCAGTGGGCTAGCTTAAGACATTTGTCCCACTGGTCTCTTCTCTTGGGTTTTAGATTGGGAGGTATGTTATTCATTTTAGTATGGCAGCAACAGAAATACATAATCATAGTTATAGTAACAGCAGATATCAATTAGGTGCTTAATGTGTGCCAGACACTGTGTGAGGTGACTTCATGAGCTCATTTACTTACTGATTACTTTTCCACTGGCATGGGGATTTGTGTAGATTTCATAGAGAGGCAAGGTTCTTCCTGACCTAATCTTAATTTGCCTAATTCCTGGAATTGCTCAGAGTTCTGGTGTCGGTCAGAATTGGGGCCACCATCTTCTGCTACAGTCGTGAAGAGCTTGTTGAGCATAAGTAGGGATACTCCAAAGGCTACCAGGGCATGTGTCCTTTGACCTGGGAAGGGGAGCCTGATTTTTCTAGAAAAGGATGGTGATTGGTTACTGACCTATTTCTACCTTCACCCTAACCCTTTTCCCATAGATATTGCAAGAGTCCCCAGTCCCCAGATGTCCAGTCCTTATTTCCCCTATTATCCTTTCCCTCTCAGCAGTTCTGCCAGTAATTTGTTTCAAGCTGTGCCATCTGATTACCAAAGCCCTACTGCCACAGACAGGGAGTGAGGGCAGAGGAAGGGTGGAGCCATGAGGGGAAACAGCCACCCTTTGGAATTCAGTTGCAGATGTGACATCCCTGAGGCTGCTGCTGCCTGAGAGATGCTCCTCAAGATGTCCCCTGGGATGTTGTGGTTTCCCATGAAGCCCTCTTCGCTCTCACCCGGAAGGACATTTCCACGTTCTCCCCTCCCCAGATCTCCATCTGATTATCATAGGTACCGATGTGCTCAAAGTAGGACTTGGAGATGGAGAAGAGGCCACCAGCAAACGTCGGGGATCTAGAGAGACAGAGGGAGAAGCAAGTGCATCTTCTGCCAGAGGCGAAGTGGGAGCCTGACAGGGAAAGCTGTCTGTGGATCCCCTCCTAGGCCTCCTGGCCTCCCTCCCCCTCCTTTCCTCTTTCCTGAGACATGCAGCCTCTCTTCCTCTGAGTCACCCATTCACTGAGCTTTTAGTATGTCCTTTTTATCTTCTAGGACCAGGTCAAGGAGAGATGCCATTATCGTTACTCTCCTCTAAAAGGCACTCATTCATTTATTCAACCAAGGATGTATGAAACATTGGCTACCAGGGCCTCTCCTACATGTTGGACATATGAAGCTGAGAGAGACAGATCCAATTCCCTGAAGGCTCAGTCTAGTAGCGGAGGGCTGAGCTTCTATTGTTCACTTTTTGGCAGCAAAGTGCCTGGAGTGTAGTAGACACTCAGTTTTCAGAAGCTGCATGAAATTGTTTTTGAAAATAGGTGGGATTCAGGGCCGACCCTGTGGTGCACTCGGGAGAGTGCGGCGCTGGGAGCGCAGCAACGCTCCCGCCACGGGTTCGGATCCTATATAGGAATGGCCGGTGCACTCACCGGCTGAGTGCGGCGCGCGGGTGACACCACACCAAGGGTTGCGATCCCCTTACCGGTCACGAAAAAGACAAAAAATATATATATATTTGGGCCGGCCCATGGCTCACTCAGGAGAGTGCGGTGCTGATAACACCAAGGCCTCGGGTTCGGATCCCATATAGGGATGGCCGGTTCGCTCACTTGGGAGAGCGTGGTGCTGACAACACCAAGTCAAGGGTTAAGATCCCCTCACTGGTCATCTTTTAAAAAAAAAAAATAGGTGGGATTCAAACCATGAATGAATGAATGAATATTATCAGCTGGGCCGACTCCATTCTGTTTCAGGGTCCCTGGCCTTAGAGGAGCTATAAAGCCACAGTGTTAGAAGCTTAGTCTAACTGCTTTATACTGCATGAGAAACTTTAGCTTTGGAGAAAAGCTGCCAGTTGCTTTGAACAGGGGAAACTGATAAGATGTGCTCCTTGATGCAGGGTGGGAAGTGAGGTGAGACCAAGCTCAATTTGGACTACAGGGAGCATTTGGAGGTTATAAAAAGATTCCAGCTTTCTGGGGCTGGCTGGTTAGCTCAGCTGCTGGTTAGAGCTTGAACCCTGGACCTTGGTGTTATCAGCACCACGCTCTAACCAACTGAGCTAACCAGCCAACCCTATGCATTCCTAGAATTCAGACACTAGCTTGCTCATAAGGTGTGGGCCTAAGGATTAGGGTAGTCACATGGAAAAGGGGAAGTATAAGCAAAATGGAAGGCCAGGATGGGAGCTGGGGAAGATGGGGCAGGAACACATAATCATTAGCTGTTGGCCTCTGCATTGGGCCAGGCTAGGGCTTTGCTGCCTTCAGTGGGTAGCTTCATGGGGTACAACAAAGCAGAAAGATACTGAAACCTCCTCTGTAACCCCAGAAGCTATCAAGGTGCTTTATACACAGTGGGGGCTCAATCAAGTTTCATTGGGCTGATCTATCAAGGTGACTACGTAGGAGCTGACTTTGGTGTTACCCTGATGCTCTTCATTTTGCCCTGAAATTGGCTCCTGTAGCCATTTTCTGGGAGGAATTGCAGTCGGGAAACCCTGTGCTCAGGCTGGCTTCCTGTCACTGGTTCTGGCCTCTCCCAGAATTCCTAAGCCAGCTTTGGTAGGGTGTAGAGAGGCTCAGAGAATCCTGGAACTCCAGATGAGTGCTTTAAAGCTAACCCCTTCCTCTCAAGGGTCCCCCCCCCACCCACAGGAGCCTGTCTCTTGTCTTTGAGAAGTCTCCCAGACCGAGAAGTCGTCATTGACAAATTAGCTATGAGGATAAACCCTACATGGGGAACTTCACTATAGAACCACAACCAACAGGCAACCTCTGGTAAACACCCTGCATTTTGAAGTCTACTTCCTGGGATCCCCTGGCTCCTCTACCTCTCCCCTTAGCCTCCCATTATCTTAGAGGGTAGAGGGCAGGAGGGTACTACCAGTATTCCTCCTGGTGAAGTACTATGTGAGGCACCTTGGGTGAGCCATGCATGCTACCAGGGCATTTGGACCAAGGAGCAAATTCATTCCTCAGACATTGGAGCTTTGTCTTCCAGATGTATGGTCTTTGCACATGGAAGCCAGGGACATCAGTGATGGGTGGGGGACAGGTGCCTCGTCCCTGACTGTGCTGCTGTGTGCCTGGTCCCCAGCGTGGGGAGGGGGAATTTGTTACTGTACACACCAAACAAAAAGTGTCTATGAAACAACAGAGGTTCAGTAGGCAGTTCCAATTTCTTTTCTGCTCATGCTATCTCTTTTCCCTCTCTCTTAATGGATACAGAGCAGCTGGCTGTTCAGGATCCATGGAATTCCTTCCTGTGGCACCCATTTGGGCCCTTGCGGGTGAGATCTGGGCAGTTTCTTAGGATTTGGGGCATGTGGAAGGGAGTAATTCCTTCTCTCCCCTCCTTTCAGACTTTTCCTCTTGTCTCTGGCTACTGTATCCCCAGCCTGTGCTTCCCTCCAACCCTGATATATATTCATTCAGCTAACCCTTAAACCTCCTGGCCAGTATAGGGAAAAAATGGAATAAATAATCTAAAACCATAGGATACTCTAAAAGTCACTCCTCAACTCAGTTTGTCTAAGACAACTGTTAAAATAAACTTCTGGTCTCTAATACCACTAACAGGCAATCTGGGGAGGGAAGGACAGGGTGGGTGTAAGAGGGTGTAAGCCCAGTTGGGCATTAAACAGTGGATTAAATTTTTTTTTTTTTCCTTTTTTTGTCTTTTTTACTGACCGATATCAGGATTGCAACCCTCGGTGTCGCGCCCGTACCGGGGACCAGCAACGGGATCGCAACCCTCGGTGTTGCGCCCGCACCACGCTCAGCCAGTGAGCGGGAACCAGTCTCCACATGGGATCCGAACCCTCGGTGGGAGCGCTGCTGCGCTCCCAAGCGGCGCACGGGCCAGCCCAACAGTGGATTAATTTTCAACTACCCACCCTACAGCTTGGGCTGGCAGACTATAGCCTGTGGGCAAAATCTGGCCTGGCTGCCTTTTTTATAAGGCTCTGGGGCAAAAAATGGTTTTTACATTTTTAAATGATTGTAAAAAAAAAAAAATTAAAAAATAAACAAAGAAGAATATACGACAGACAGTATGTGGCTGGCAAAGCCTAAAATATTCACTATCTGGACATTTACTGAAAAAGTTCAGGGCAACTGCAATAAGCTGCAAGCTGTGGAAAGCCTATCTATTCTCTGCGGTAACACTAAAGTCATGGGTTCAGATCCCCATATTGGCCAGCCGCCCCCCCTCATCCCCCCAAAAAAATGAAAAAGAAGAAAAAAATGGAAAAAAGCCTAGCTGGTTAGCTCAATTGGTTAGAGCACAGTATTATAACACCAAAGTCAAGGGTTCAGATCCCCATTCTGGCCAGCTGCCAAAAAAACACAAAAAAAAAACAGAAAAAAATTTTCTTAGAATATGTTCTTGGTTTTTTCAAAGATAGTGACCTAGGAGCATACACCACACCCTCTTATTACAATGGCTATTCAACAATGGTGCCCTCGGGCTGGCCGGTGGCGCACTGCTACAGTGCGCCCGCTTGGGAGCGTGGCGGCGCTCCCGCCGAGGGTTCGGATCCCACATACAGACCGGCCGCTCACTGGCTGAGCAAGGTGCAGGCGCAACACCGAGGGTTGCGATCCCATTGCTGGTCCCGGTCCAGTATGGGCGCGACACTGAGGGTTGCGATCTGTTGCCGGTCACGAAAAAAGACAAAAAGGGAAAAAAAACAATGGTGCCCTCTACCCACTGGCTCTCACCTGCTCTGCAAGTACTAGTCATGTCCTTCCATGTACAGGCAGGAAGAAATGAGATAAAGTGTGGATAGCCCTTAGTCCAGTACTTGGCACACAGTAAGTGATAAGACCAAGCTGATAGGTGTGAGGCAGTACAGTGCCAGTTAGGACTTGGGGTCAGACAGGCCGGATGGGTATCTTGCTCTACCATTTGCTAGCTGCATGACCTGACATCAACTGTATATGACTACAAGCCTCAGCGTTCTCACCTGTAGACCAGGCTAACCATAGTACTTACCTCAAAGGGAGTGAGGATGAAATAAAATATGTCAAGTGCGTGACAGAGCACCTAATGTTGATGTGAGATGGCCCAGGTCCTTGGAACTGGGAGGGATGGGGCCCTGGAGGCCAGGTCAGGGGCTCAGCAGACTGTGGTCCTTACTTGATGGGGTAGGTCTCATCCTTGCGCCTCTGCTTCTCCCGTGGAGGTAGAGTCTCCCAGCCGAAGGTCAGGCTCCAGTCAAAGTTGCCACGGCTATGGACTTTGCCCCTCTCGACAGGCTTGGAGAACTCGAAAGTGTTAAGGTCGATGGTGACAATGTCCGGGCTCACCACCACTGTTTTGTCCTCAGCAATTCGAGCTAAGAGGGGCTCCAGCCAGCCGTGGAAGCACTCGCCTGCAGACCCAGACCAGAAGGCCGCACTCAGGGTCCTGCTCACAGCGGAGCCCCAGCCCCACCCCAGGGCAGGGAGAGAGACCTGGGAGGGTAAGAGGAGCCTCCACCTACTCCCTAGTTATGGGCAGAGAAACACAAGCAAGCTCCACAGCTGTAGGGAGCACAGCAAGATCTGTAAACCTCCTACTGACCCTTCCCCCCGCAAAGATGGAGGCAGCTTTAGAAAGGAGAATGGAGGTCTAAGGAGAGTAACATAGTCAACTCAAGTGATCCACAAGTCCAGGAAAGGCACTAAGTGAATACCTTCAGGGTTTCCATCCTTATCCAGTCAAATCAGACCTCCCCACCAAGTGTGGATTTCAGTGTGTGTGTTCCCTGTCCCAGGAGTATTTGCCTCTAAAGCTTTAGTTCCAATTGTAGAAGAATAATCCCTTTCATCTGTCTAGCCCTTTGAGATTTTCAGTGAACTTGTGCATATATTACTTCATTTGGCTCTCAAAGTAATAATTTTGTTAGGTGAGTAAGGTTGGTATCCTCATTCCCATTTTACAGATAAGGAAATTGAGGCTTAGTTAGTGGCAGAGTCAGAAATCAAAACAGCGTTTCTGACTCCAAGTCTAGAGCTTTCCCTAATATATATCACTGCTCTTAGGGAACATTTTTTTCCCCTGACAAAGGTGTGGAGGTGTTTGGTTTTGGGAAAGAAGAAAGCCTTCCTGGCTCCATGTGGAAAAACAAGGAAAGCCTCACATGAACCAGTTTTCAGTTATAATAGGAGGCCTCTCTGAGAGTCTGAGCCCAGAACAAGGTACAGTTGGGGCAGAGAGGAAGGGATGAGTGTCTGGGGCTCCAGAACACACTGCCAGCAATTTTGGGTCCCCAATTGTTTGGGGCTCTTTGTGCCTCCTCATAAGACATCTTTGGAATTAGGGTAGAATGGGAAGGGGCCATGGTGATGCTGTGGTGCCAGCTCCTCATTATAGCAGGGGTGGGCACAGGACCAGGGTGCACTCCTGGGTGCTGGGCCGGCACTCTTCTACTCACAGTGAGCATCCAGGAACGTGAGCACCTCTGCCTGTGCCACGCTGGCCCCCAGCAGCCGGGCGGTGATCAGCCCCTTCCGCTCCTCCTGCCGCACCACCCTCACGACCTGCAGCTGTGTCACGTACTGCTCCAGCTTCTCCTTCAAGTACTCTGGAAGGGATAGTGCCATTGTTAACAGCTCACCACTTTGTTACAAACCTAATTCCCTGTGGGCACCAAGCCCGGGTGCTCTTAGGCCTCCAGCCCGCCTGCATTCTAACCGTCCCACACCTATGAGTGCTGACTGTCCAGAATGGAGATGCACTAAGAAATTCCACAGAAGCTAAAGGTGGGGAAGGGGTGGAAGGGGAGGATGGGGAGGAGGAGGAGGAAGCCTGCCTGTGGCCAAGCCCTCCCTGCCAGGATGCTGGCTCTGCGGTGCTGGATCCTGTGCCTGTTTACCTAGGAACCTTCTCTGACGTCTGAGACAGCACCTCAGAGTTGTATCTCTGGTCTCAAACAAAGTACAAACTTCTGACAACGGCCCTCAGATGCCTCTTGGTCTCCCTGCCCTCTTAGCCACCATCTCTCAGAGCTGCAATTCCAATCTCCTCTCCTGTCACAACTGGTGGCTGGAGCAGTCATTTCTCAGTGTCTACGATTCCCTGTTTGCCAGGCTCTTCACAGTAAGTTTGAGAGGCAGAGGACACACACATGTTGATCTCTTGCTTGCTGAATCTGCAGCAAGAAGTCTTACTCTAATCTTCTTCATTGCCTCCTCTGCAAAGGGAATTCTTTAAGAAAATGAAAACATGCCACACAGCTTTTGATTATATTTTTAAAAACATGCACTGAGTGCCTACAGTGTGCCAGAAAGTGTTAGGGACTGGGGTACAGCAGTGACCCAGACCGATGTGAACATTTGTCCTAAGGAAAACACTGCCTGGGGAGCAAGGCCAACCAGGGAACAGGCGATTTTGGACAGGTGACACGGGGTTGGGGAGGTGCAGAAGGTCCAGCCACCCTGAATTTGAGGAGGGCAGGGGAAGCTTTTGAAGGGAGGGGTATCTCTGTTGAGATCTCCAGCTCCTTCTTTTTTTTTTTTTTTTTTTTTTTTTTTTTTTTTCCCTGTCCGGCAAC
>NW_007726335.1:732042-751715 GCF_000696425.1 Galeopterus variegatus | reverse complement strand
GGTCCAGCCACCCTGAATTTGAGGAGGGCAGGGGAAGCTTTTGAAGGGAGGGGTATCTCTGTTGAGATCTCCAGCTCCTTCTTTTTTTTTTTTTTTTTTTTGTCTTTTTTGTCTTTTTCCGTGTCCGGCAACGGATCGCAACCCTCAGTGTTGCCCCCGTACCGGACCGGGGACCGGCAACGGGATCGCAACCCTCGGTGCTGCTCCCCGCGCCTCGCTCAGCCAGTGAGCGGGAACCGGTCTGTATGTGGGATCCGAACCCTCGGGCGGGAGCGCCGCCGCGCTTCCCAAGCGGCGCACTATCCAGTGCGCCACCGGGCCGGCCCTCCAGCTCCTTCTGAGGGGGAGCTTTTAGCTCTATTTTGAAGTAATCCATCTTGAAACATAATCCATATCTTACTTATGTTTTATTAACTGCCATTTTGGTTTATCTGTGTCACTGTTCTGTTCTGACTATCCAGAATGGAGATGCCTGTAGTTTTAGAGGCGGAGGACTGCTATGACATTGTGGGAATGTCCTTTCCCTTTTGGGCTGTGAATAAGCGTAGGCCTTGCTCTGAATGCAGTGTCTTACAAACTGTGGGTCCTGAAGTCAATCAGTTTAGGGGACTGCTCTGATCTCTCTCACAAGCACTTTCTCTCTCTCTCTCTCAAACACATGCACATGCACACACGAACGTACATTATACCTGAACACTTGAGCACCTACTATGTACACTGAACTAGTTGCTTTCACGTTAACTTCCTTATTTAATCTTCTCTACGAAGGTTAACAACTCTGTGAAATAGGGAATATTGTCCCAATGTTTATAGATGAAAAACTAAGACTCATAGTGATGAGCCCAGGGTCACAGAAAGTGCGAAGGGCAGCAGCAGGATCCTGACCAGTCTGTGTCTGAGGATTTCTCACCTCCTGCCTCCAGGAGCAGCAAGGCCGCTTGGCAAGGACTTAACATGTATGGGTTTCAAGGTGGTCTCTGCAGCCTCCCTCAGTCATCCGAGGCCTTGCTTCCCTACGTGTGAGACCCCAGGAGAAAGAGGGAGGAAAGTGACTTGTTCAAGCTCTTCTCTGGTCACTGCCCAGGAGGGTGGAGCCCTAGGAGAAGGAAACCATAATTTGGAACTTCAACTCTCTTCTTTTCTTTTTCTTCAATTCTACTAGGTAGACGGGTGTTCCTGACACGGTACTGACTTTAATGAATGGATTCTCTGGGCAGTCATCTGAGGAGGGGGCTGTACCTTACTCCAGGAATGAGGCCTCTTGTCTGGGTACCAGGACCTCATGTGGCAGCCTCAGCCCAGCATCACTTAGCAAACATCTGCTAATGCACAGCCTACATGCCAGACACTATCCTGGGCAGGGAGGGGCCTGGTCTGGGTCCCGCCATCAAGGAGCTCTTAGACTCATAACCCAACTACAACCCCAAGTTCTGGCTCTGACAGGAAGAAGGGAGGAACCCCAGCCAGGAGCTTCACCTTCACAGTGTGGCTGACGTTTCCCCTGAGAACTCACTTAACTCTGCTTACAGGAAGTTCATGGTAGTGGAGATTACCCAAGGACAAAACATCACAGGAAGTGGGTTTTGTGGTAAGAGACTGAGAAGTGCTGAGCTGTGAACCTCAGGGGGCCTTGAGCACGACAGAGCCCTCTCCCACGCCTTCCTTCTAGTCTCAGGTGGCTAGGCGGACCTGGGGATTCTGAGCCTGAGAAGCTCCCAGCCACTGGCCTCAGGACGTTCTAGGGGAGTGAGACAACTTCTCTAAAAAATGCTCCTCCTGATAGTCTTCTTCCTGTCCTACTCCTGGACCCACTGGATATACAACCCAGACTGAGGATACCAGAGTTGAGTATGTACACACAGATGAACCCATCCATACTCTTATGTCCTCCAGAGATAGCCTTCTAATTTAGGGTCAACACTCTACCATCCCAACCTAAGGTCATTCCTCATGACTTGAGCCCACAAAACCCCTGCGACCCCTAACACAGACATCTACACAGTTTAAAATACCATCTAGGAGCTCTACTGGTGCAATAGGTTAGTGTGTGGCACTTATATGAAATACCATCTATATGCAGATCGCTCCCAGGCCATTTTTCCTGGCTTTGCCATCTTGGATGTCTAAGAGAACTAAAAACCTAATAAATGCCTAAAATGGAACTCTGGATCCTCGCCCCCCACCAGTTCCCGTGTCAGTAGACAGTAACAGCATCCCTTCAGCAGCTCTAACCTGGAAGTCATGCTAGATTCTACCCTTCTCTCACCTTCCACAGTCTATAGCAAGTACTGCCAGTTCTGTCTCTCTGTCTTCACTGTCACCCCAGCAATAATGTCTTAATTAATCTACTGGCCTCTATATCACTCTCCCCAGGCTATTGTTGATATGGCAGCCACAGTGATCAGCAGAGTTATCTATTAAAACTACAAATCTCATCATGTCACTACACTGGTTTAAAGGTGAAGATCCCCATAACAGGCAGCTGCCAGAGACAAAACAAAAAAAACCCACCAAAAAAAATAATAATAATAAATAAAATAAATAAAATTGCACTTAAAAACAAATCCAAACAGTACGGTAGTTCCTTAAAAAAAGTTAAACATAGAATTACCATATGATCAAGAAATTTCACTTAATGGGTATATACTCAAAATAAACAAAAGCACAGACTCAAACAGACATTTGTACACCCACGTCCATAGCAGCATTATTCACAATAGTCAAAAGGTGGAAGCAACCCAAGTGTCTATCAGTAGATGAATGGATAAACAAAATGTGATATATACATGCAACGGAATATTATTTCACCTTAAAAAAGAAGGAAATTCTGACACATGCTAAAACGTAGATGAACCTCTAAGACATTACACTATGAAATAAGCCAGACACAAAACAAATACTATATGAGGTGCCTAATCAAATTTATAAAGACAGAAAGAAGAATGGTGGTTGCCAGAGGCTGGAGGGAGGAGAGGATGGGGAGTTTTGTTTAATAGCAGTTTCAATTTGGGAAGATAAAGAAGTTCTGGAGATGGATGGTGGTGATGGTTGCACAACAGTGTGCATGTATTTAATGCCACAGAACTGTGTGCTAAAAAATGGCGAAGGTGGTACATTTTATATTATGTATATTTTACTACACACACATACACGCACGCACACACCCCACACACTGCCCATAGCGTACAAAGATCTCATGACTCACTCCCACTCGTTTCCCTAAACTCACATGTCCCTGTGCTCTTTCTACTTCCCTGCTCACTTCCTTTCACGCCAGCCTTCTTTCTGCGCTATTAATACACCAAGCTTGGGCCTTTGCATTGGCTGTTTCCTTTGTGGGGAATATTCAGAGTAGCCCTCCCTAAAAGAGCTCCCTAATTACTCACCAGACCATCACCCTGCATTCTTTTCTTTTTTTTTTCTAATTTAATTTGCCTCCAACTAGCAATCCCCACAGCTGGGAGGCCTACGTTCTCTCCTCCTTGGCCTCCCCCAGTGTCAGAGCAGGGCTTTTGACATGGGATGCCCTGTTTGGGGCCGGCATAGTAGATGGATGGCCCTAGTGGCCCAGTTTTCAGATGTTGCTGGAGTGTGACATTCAGACCAGGAGTGAACCCTGGCTGCTGACACAGCCCCTCAGGAGTGAAGTCTGTACCATGGTTCTGACTGAGAGGTGGGAAAGAAAAAGTCCCCTGACCTAGCACTGGGTCTCCTCCCCGCCAGTATCAAATGCCCATATCCTCAGGGTCATAGGGTTGCTGCTGGGTGCCTGCATAGGAGGACAAAGAGCAGCAGCGACATAGAATTTCAGCAGAGACACAGCCCTTGTTTGTGTGTGTGTAATGAGAGCTGGTTAATCTGATCAAACAGTCAAACGTGTGGGAAATGGGATCCTGCCATGGACGGCAGAGATTTCTGACCATGGGTCTGAGAGTTCTTTCCCTTTCCTCAGTGAAGTGAACATTGCTTAAAGTATCTCAAGAGTCCAAAAGCCCTCAAGGTAGGGTTGTTTATCCTAGGGTCCACGAATTCCCTGAAATTGCATGCAAAAATGTGGTTGGTATACACTGTTGTGGGCAATGATGCACTATTCGAGGGAGACGTGTGTAGCTTTTAACACAATCTCAGAGGAGGCCAGGACCCAGAAAAATAAGAATAACTGGTTTAGATTTCTCAGGACAGTGATTTGGAGATGTTGGAATTAGCCTTAAAAGAGAGTCCAGGGTAACAAGGGAGGGATAACCAGAGAGAATGGGAACAAGTGTCTGGTGGTCTGCTGGGGGCAGGCACTTTGGAGCAGCTACTGCAAATTCCACCCTACCGGGCATAGGTCGCTCTGCCCTTTTGATGCTGCCTGGGCCAGCCTGGTCATTATGACACTTGTCTAGCCTGGTCAGAGGAGTTGCCCAATGAGACACTTATACCTTATAGACTCACAAAATTCTGGGTAAAAAGTTAAAACTCCCACAGGGTGAAGGAGCTTCTGAGGGATGGGTAGCATAGGGCTGGGGGGAGAAAGGTCATGAGAGAGGCTGGTTTGAGCAGAAGGACAGATGACATGCTTGCTCCCATGCCACACAACCATTCCATTGCTACTAAGATTCCCTGCAGGCCACTCCCAAGCCCCTCCCATCTCTGCCAAACTCTTCGTGGCTCCCTTTACAGAAGCCTAATTTACACATTCCTTGTCCACGGGAGGCTTTCACTGAATCCCTGATCCTTGCCTGCCTTTGCTTTTTAGGAGCTGCTAAGTGTCTGTCTTCCCTGGGAAAATGTGAGCTCCCTGAAGAATGGACTCAACAGTGCTCCTGCTTGGCCCTCCTTCCCCAGCCTTCCATAGCCCTAGTCCTCTGTTCACCATCACCCCTCACCAAAAGGGCAGGGGGAAAGCTGTGGGAAGGTGAGGAGAAGCAGCAGCTCTATCAGAGTGGCCCCAGGGCATACACTGGCAAGTGCAGAGTCAGTTCCTGCCCTTGATATAGGAGCATAGGCACAGGAGGCTAACCTGGGAGAGCCCCAGACGCCATGAGCCAGCTGGGAGGAGGGCTCAGCTCCGGGAGACTCCCAATCCCACAGCCCCTTTCCTAGTTCTGGCCCTGTCACTCCTCTCTCAAGTGATTGTAAGAACTCCCTCTCTGGACTCTAGGTCCTCGACTTCTCCTCTTGCTAATCACTCCCATCCTTCTAAAATGAGGCCACTCTCCAACTTAAACGCCTTTAGTGACTCCTCATTTCTTTCCAAAGAAATACTTTTAGCATGGCACGAAGGTGAATGTCAATTCAACATCTTTTTAGTCTCTTTCCCTCAACAAACCCAGGCTTTGGCCACACCAAATCTCCCAAACAAAATACATTTGTGTCACGAGGACTCTGCTTATGCTCTCTTCTGGGAATGCCCTTCATGCACTCCTCTCTCCCTAGACACTCAGCCTTTACGGCCCAGCTCCAACCTGGCCTCCACTGTGGATCAGCCCCAGCCATGCCAGGCATACACAGTACCTCCTGGCTACATACTCCCATAGTGCACTGTTCACACACACAATGAGTAAAGTGAAACTAACGCTACAGAGCTCTTACTTGATGCCCAGTACTCTGCGGCACACGAATTATCTAATTTATGACCTATCTCGGATCCCTCACCCATCACGTGAGGGAATCAATTCTCCTCATTTTTCAAAGAGGAAACTGAGGTTCAGAGAGGCCAAGTGCTTGTCCAAGGTTACAGAGCCAGGAACAGTCAGAGCTGGGATCTGCGTTCCTGGGTGTTAGACTCTCGAGGTCATGCCCTTTCACATTTGCTACAGAAGTGTTACGGCCATACCACTATGGGTGGTGTTACAAGCGGCCATCTGGCCTATGATTGTTGTTAGCTCTTTTAGGAGAGGATCTGTCTCATTTGTTGTGGTATCCCCAAAGCCTAGGTTAGAGCCAGGGACTGAGTACTCAGGAGGTGTTTGTGGAATTCCTTTGAAGGGTGAAAATTTAGTGAGCAACCTTACTTACCTATTAACAACTAGAGCAGAAAGGGCTTGAGGTGGAGTCTTCGAGAGCAGCAGAGTGGTCTAGCAGGTAAGAAACAGAGGGGAAGACCTGTCCCTACCCTCTGCCCTGACCCCTCCCAACATTTCTGAGTTAGGGTTGGGCTTGGCAGCTCTAAGGGAGTCTTAGAGACCAAAGCTGCAATCGGGCTCTCAGAGCTCTTTTGCTGAAGTGTGAAGGAAGTCCAGGCTCTAAGAATGTGGTCTGCCTGCCCCCTGTCCCCCACCAGCCTTCTTCCTGCTCTTGCCCTTTTTGATGAGTTACAATGCCAGGCCCCAGGCCGTGAGGTAGTGCCTCCTCCCTTGTGAGAACCTGCCCACCTGCTCAGAGTGCCCATGGGAGATCCCAGCCCCCTCATCAGGGCCCCTCTAGCCTCACCGTCAGTGCTGGCATCATCCACCAGTATGATCTCCCTCAGCACGATGGCAGGGGTGGTGTGGAGGACACTGTACACTGTTCGCAGCAGCGTGGACCAGGCCTCATTGTGAAACACAATGATGACGCTGGTGGTGGGCAGTGGGGGGCAGCGCCGGAACTTCTGGTTGACACACCTGGAAGGATGAAAGTGTGAGCACAGCTCTCCAGGTCCCTGTGCAAAGGTCCCCCAAACCACCCTCCACTCCTCTGAACCACCAGCCTATATTTTTGTCATAGCAGGGAAGAGCTGCTCCCTGTCCCTGTCTCCCCGCCACCCACTCTGAGCCTCTGCACAGGTCCTAACCAACCCACTCCAAAACCCACCCCCCCAGAGCTGGCTCGGTGCCCCTGGCTGTGATGCTGAGGCTCTTCCCCGCTCGCTCATCTGCTCTCTGCTATCAGGCTAGGAGTTCCCAGGGCTGACTCTCTTCCTCTGTAACGTACTGCGTAAAGTGTAATCCCATCTAGAGGTCCCAGAGGGGTAGGTAATAAAGGGCAAATTTGACATCTGAGAAAAGTGACTACAATTTCCATATTCAATGAGAACAAAAAGGCTCTTCCTTTTACAATTTACGGTTCCTCTAATCCATCTGCCCACTAACTCCCTGTAATCTGACACTACTAACGCAGTTTCCTGTGACCTCTTCTCTATCCTCACCCGCTCTAACCATTCCGTGGCACTTGGTCTTGCTGCCCCCTTCGTGACACCTCATCTCTGGGTGTGTGTGGGAATGTGTGAATCCTGGATCCCAAGGAATCACGTGACCTAACACCCTTTCTTGACCCCCTCTGCTGGTCAGAGAGGTTTCTCATGGACCCTTCAGAGATTCCCCAACTTCCTCCACTCACTGCTGTCATGCCCAACACTCCTCTCTGCTGAGGAGCTCCTGATAACTCCAGGTGACTCCTTGTTCTGGGGCTATAATACTTGGTCCAAGTGTGAGGAATCCCTGGCTCACAGCCCAAAAGAACCAAGTGATGGTCCCATTGCCCTAAATTGAGACTATAAACAGCTTCAAATAAAGGTTGGAATCAATTCATGGCCTTGTGACCTTTACTGGAGGAAACCAGGATGGATGGGGATATTCTTGACCACCAGCACTGCTATCAGGAAATGTTCCCTCTCCCAATAGCTCAGCACCAGAGTCCCAGTCTCTGGGGAAGACCTCAGCAGAGGACAAGCCCACTGAAACCACAGCCTGCTATCAGTTTCCCCTCTGAGTTGCCCCTGTGCCAGGGCCTGAGCTCCTTCATAACTCCTTCATATCCTGTCACCTTCATAATTGTGACTTACTCTCACACGTTTCCCTGGGCCTCTGGCCTGACCATAATACCCCTGAACTCCAACCCCCGGGATCAGGGTAATTAGTCAGGGAAAGAAGTGAGGACTAAGAGGAAATCCCTGCCCATATTCTAAAATCCCCTTCAACTCTCCTCCTGGCACTTGAGGCCTGCCCTCTTATAGCACTCTGGGTGCTACTCACTCAGGGGGTCGGGTGTCTGGCCCCAGGGCCCTCTGCAGGGAGATCCGGTCACTGGCAAAGGCATTGAAGCAGTGTTTCTTATAGCCCTCTTCCTTTTCTTGGGTCTCCAGAGGGCTCCATGTGCTCTTCTGAAATGCTTTCCCATCTGCCCCGGGGCTGTTAGGGTCCTGTGGTGGCCGTTCCCAGAAGGGCTTCAGTTCAGCTAGGGTATAGAATCCAGGGAGGCAGGACTGGTTTGTGGAGACCACAGTCTGCTGCGGTTCTGGAGCCCTGATCTGGAGCTTGGGCACTGAATCTCTGAGGTTGTTCACAGCCTCCATCATAAGGTCCAGGACGTGATCTTTCTGGCTCACAAGGGACTTCAGCCATGGCTTCTCTGTGGCCTGCTCCCAGCTGCTTACATCCCTCTGCAGGATGAAGAGGAAGAGCACAAACGCGCTGCCCACCATGGCCAGGCGCAGGGGCATGTGGCGTCTGCGTAGGAACCTCATCCTCCAGAACCGATGGGGACCCCAGCTGGGTCAGGTACGAGTCCTGGGCCTGACCCTGGAAACGGCTCAATACGTTGTGGGGGCCACACGTTGGGCCTCAGCCTGACAAGGGAGGGGATGAGAGAGAGAAATGAGCCAAGACAGGGGTGGGAGGGAGTCAGGGCATCTGGGGCTTGGAGTCCACACTCTGTGACTGAATGGTGACATCACCTTAATACAGTCACAACTTTCCCAAGCCTAAATTTCCTTTATCCATAAAATGAGGAGAATGGACTCAGTGTTTCTTTCCTGCCATAAAATTCTAACATTCATGGATCTAGAGTAACTGGAACACTGAAACACTGCATGAAGAGATTTAATTGACATAACCACTTTGGGAAACAACTTGGCATTATCAAGTAAAATTAAAAATGAACACACCCTGTAAGCCAACAATTCCTCTCGTAGTTTTATATCCCAGATAAACTCTGGTACATGTGAACCAGGAGGCATGTACAAGAATGTTTATAGCAGCACAGACTAAGATGGCAAAAACTGGGAACAACCTACAAATCCCTCAGCAGTAGAATGAATAAAGTGTGAAATCTCCATACCCTGGAGTTCTCTACAGCCATGACAAAGGGTGGACCACTTCTCCATGCAACAACATGGGTGTAATGGTGGGCGAAAAAAGCAAGTTGCAGAAATATACAAACAGTATGATTCTATTTACAGAACATTTTAAAACATGCTGAAACTATATTGTTTATGAATACAAATATATGGTAAATCTATAAAGAAAACTACAGGAATGATAAACCAAATTTTCTGAAGAAGGAGGAAAAGGTACAGGATCAGAGATGGGTAATAGGGGACGTCAAAGTAAAGTGTTTTTCCTTGAAGCGGATCTTATAAATATTCTTCTGTATCTACTAATATTTAACAAAAAGGAATTTTTTAAAAATCTAAGATTCAATGACAACACCTTCCAGGCAGGGCCAGGCATGGGCATTCACCAGCCTTCACCCCCAGGCACGTGGTCCTACAGCTCAGAGGATGAATGTTTGCAAAACTTTCTGTGGACAGCTCTAGAACTATGAGGCACACTGGTTAAGCACTAGATGTTGGTGGCAAGAGACTGGGGCACAAATGCCAGTTCTGCCCTTCTAGTGATGGCACCTACCTCCTAGGGTTGTTATAAGGATCAAGTTCAAAAAAACAATTCATGGAAAAAGCTGAGCAGTCTCTGCACAAGGTAAGTACTCAGAAAGTGTTAGTTTTTTATCATAAGTAGCTGTGTGACCCTTGGGTGATATACTTAATCCCTCTAAGACTCAATTTCCTCATCTATAATGTAGGGATAACTAATACCTAATTCACAGGGTTGTGGTGAGGATTAAATGTTTGTAAAATACTAAGCAGAGTATGTGTCATATACTAAGCCCTCAATAAATTACATCAATTATTTTTATTATTATAATTGATAAATCCCTGCTCAGCTTCCCAGCAATTATCCTCAAGCACCTGGCCCTTGGCCAAAGCCATGCTCTTTACCCCTTGCATGTTTTGCTTAAAAGTAACTCCAGTTGAACTATTTAATGCTGTTATTTAAACCCGCAAGCTCCTGCCTGTGGAAAAGCCTGGTGTCTGGAGTCACGTGGATCTGGGGAATACGTGGTCATCACAATCTCAATGAAAGGGTTCACACTGCACTGGGGGAGACAGGTGGTTTCTTTCAAAACATCAGATATCATCATCATCATCAAAAATCAAATAAAGGAAATCTCTTTGTGCATCTATTTTATATTAAGTTTTTTTTAATTTTTTTGCATATGAGTGTTTATAGTGACATTTCACAATAGCCAAAAAGTACAATGTCCAAACATTCATCGATGGATGAATAGATAAAATGTAGTTCATCCATACAATGGAATATTATTCAGCCATAACAAGAGAATGAAGCAATGTATGAGTTTTCTTAGGCTGCCATTACAAAGTACCACAACTGGGTGGCTTAAACAACAGAAATGTATTGCCTCACAGTTCTGAGGTCTAGAAGTCTTGAGATCAAAGTGTTGGCAGGGTTGGTTCTTTCTAGAGCCCGTGAGGAAGAATCTGTTCCAGGCCTCTCTCCTAGCTTTTGGTGGCTGCTGGCAATTTTTGGTGTTCCTTAGCTTATGGATGGATCACCCCAAACTTGCCTTGACATTCACATGGCATTCTCTCTGTGTGCTATTTTGTATTAAATATTGTCTAGGGCATGGGAGAGAAGATTTGTTCATTCTGCCAATATCTGTTTATTTACTGAACATCTACTATGCCAGGTATTCTGTAAGATGTGAGGGATACAGAGATGAGCAAGCCCAGCCCTCAAGGAGCATACAGTCAATTGGAGGAGTCAGATTTTAAACAGAGATTATCCAGTGAGAAGGCAGCAGGAGAGAGGTACCCTTGGGTGCTGAAGGGGAGGGGGTGCAGGAAATAGCAAATGTGGGAGGGCGATTGTCTGTGAAAAAGTCCTACAGGGGGAGAAGCATGGGCTGAGCACCAACTTGCAAGTAGGAGTCACCTGGGCGAGGTAGCACATTTCAGGCAGAGGGAATGGCATATGCAAAGGCTTAGAGGTGGGAGTAGCACGGACAATCAGAGAGCTGCAAAGAGTCTGGTATGGTGGAAGTATGGAGTCTGATGGGCCTGCAGAGGCTGGTGAAGCTAAGTCATGAGGGCCTTGTTCATCATATGGAGGAGTTTGCCCTTGATTGGAGGCATGGGGAACAGTAAAGGATAAGTCTGGAGCCCAGCATTAAAGGAATATGACAGCTGATGGAGTGTGTCTAGGAGATGGTCCTGATTGGCAGTTGGATAGCCAGTTAAGAGGGTCCAGGGGGTCTGACCCAAGATAGCAGTAGTGCGGATGGAGGAGGAAAGAGGTGGTGCTAGGAAAGTTCCCTTGGGTGATGGGACAGTTCACCCCATCTGAAACACATCTAAAACACAAAGGGGCATGAAACTCCATTTCTTCCTCCAAGAGATCTTAAAATCTTATTGGAGAACAACCACTGGTAGCACTGGGTCCAGGTGACGCCTGTCTAAGGAGGAGATAGGAGCAGGAAAAAAGACCTTTTACTGAATACCATTCTTATTTTAAATTCTGACTACATTACCTACTCATAAAGCAATAAAATTAAAACATAATAACAGTGCAGACAGTAAGTGCCAAGCTGAGAAAGGTAGAGTTCCCTGTGGGCTTAAAGAAGACATCAAGGAGGAAATGGGGATTCAGTGTAGAAGCAGTTTCTTGTCTGAGGGGTTAAGCTATGCTGGTGCCAGCACAGAGGGTTCTGCTTGAGCTAGATGCAACATCAATTCTGGAACTGTCCCAGCTAAGCCCAGACAGTGAGCCTGCAGAATGGGGAGAGTTTGCATGACAGTGGTGAACGATCCTGCAGGCTGCATCCTCCCTGCTGCTTTCTGTCTACCTTCCCACTCCAGCAAGAAGGAGGGAGCACAGTTAGAAACAAAAGCCTTGGGCCGGCCCAGTGGCGCACTGGAGAGTGCGCCACTTAGGAGTGCGGCGGCGCTCCTGCCGAGGGTTCAGATCCCATGTGGAGACCGGTTCCCGCTCACTGGCTGAGCGCGGTGCGGGCGCAACACTGAGGGTTGCGATCCCGTTGCCGGTCCCCGGTACAGGCGCGACACCGAGGGTTGTGATCCCGTTACCAGTCAGTAAAAAAAAGACAAAAAGGAAAAAAAAAAAAAAGAAACAAAAGCCTGGTAACACTGTAGTTGCTAGCTGTTGCCAGTGCTCAAGACTCATGTCCTCCAGGAAGGCCTTCCTGACTGATTCACTCAAAATCACCCAGATGACTCCAGCTCCTTCATCCTGGCACTGCCCTGTGATCCCTTGCAGTGGGGTTTGTCTTTGCTTCTTTTATTTCCCCTGGAGAAAGAGATCTAGGGTTAAATTGAGCTTTTCCCAGGCATCTGCCCTCTCCATCCAACCTGGCTGTCTCTCTGAAACCTGCAGTTCCTTAAGGTACTAACCACATCCTGAAATGAAACCAGATACCTGTGATTAGCCTTGGCGGTAAGAGACACTCTCTAGTTTGTTTACTCAGCATGTGGGCAACAGGAAAGAGTTCCTTAGAAGAGACACATAATCCAATGGAAGCCACAGCACTTTGGGATTAAGGATTTTTGCTCTCTGTGTAGGAGACTATTCCTGGAAGTGTGGTTAGTAAGGTCTGAGAGGTCATCCCTCTCCAGCCTTGGAGAAGGAATAGCCCTTCCTGTAATACTCTGTCAAGTGCTGGGCTTCACAGAATCTGCCCCCAGTGTCCTGTGTATCTCTCTCACCTTTCCACAGCCTGGCCTGCAGGGTCGCTGGCAAGTGTGCCCACAACCCTCATCCACTCACTCCTCTCCTGCTGCTGAGCATTAGTTCCCAAATCCTTTTCCTCTAGCCACCCTTAGGCCTGCAACTCATCAGACCATCTTGGTTTCAATACTGATGTGACACCAGATAGCCTCTTTTTTTGAGAAGCCTTTCTAGATTGAACATGGGATTTGCTTCCCCGGCCCCACCCTCCAGAACACAAATTTACCTTTTCTCATTGTTGTAAGGAACTGAGGCTTCACCCAGCTCTATGTCTATCAAATCACTGATTACAACCCATTATAGTAGTGTAGAATAAATTTAGAATGTTGCAAATTGGAATGAAAAAATTCTATAAAAACTAGAATAGAATGTAAAAGAAAATATCGGAGTGTATCACATATAATATGGGTAAGAACTGTTTTGTTAAACTTTCATTTCAGTTATTATTTATACATGTTACAGAGTGTGCCAAAAAGTCTTAGCAGTTTGAAGCTTTAACAAGTTCAGAATAAATGCTAGAGACTTAACAGAAAACATTGTTGGGAAGTTGTACTTAAATTTCTCTTAGCTTTATTTCGTTGTATGAATTTTGAATAATAAATTTTAATTTTAATGTTTGTTTTAATCCACTGAAGATGATAAACATTGCCTGGAAGAAAATTAAAATTAAAACTCTGTTATTCAAAGTTCATACAACTAAATAAAGGTAAGAGAGGTTTAAATGATTAAACTTTCAAATGACTTTTTTTTTTTTAATGTATAGAATTTATACTTCTGATGTTATTAAAGCACAAAACTACCCTAAGACTTTTGGGACACGTTGGGGTACTAGGTCTTGTAAAATGTCTCTCACTTTGGTCCAGTCATAGAAGTATGAAAGCCAGTAATGCAGTCCAGTCCCTCCATTTTACATCCTAGCCTCCTCCGAGAAGCCTTCTCAGATCTCTTAGCAGAATTACTCTCTCCCCCACCGCCATCTTTAGTATCCTGGTTTTTCTTGTACTCTAGCCTCATAGGAACCTGCCTTGTGTCACGGCAGTCTCTTCTCCCTCCTGCATTTTACCTCCTATCCCTGAGCGGCCATGTTGTTTCCATCTTTTTATCATTTGCAAAATCTAACATGAGTTTTGTATGTAGTAGGTGTTCCATAAACTCTTATTAAATGAGATGAGGTGTGGTGGTGCTCCCGCCGAGGGTTCGGATCCCACATATAGACCGGCCGCTCACTGGCTGAGTGAGGTGCGGGAGCAACACCGAGGGTTGCGATCCCGTGGCCGGTCCCGGTCCGGTACGGGCGTGACACTGAGGGTTGCGATCCGTTGCCGGTCACGAAAAAAAGACAAAAAGGAAAAAAAAATAATAAAAAAAAATAAATGAGATGAGGTCACACGGATTAAATGCTAAGCACTGGCTTTGCTAAATGATGTTCTGAATGTACTTACTACAAGCATTTGAGCCATATGATATTCTGCTATTATGCATTAGCTTGCCTTTTGGACTAGGTCTGTCTGTGAGTCCAGTGCCTTTGTTTTGTGGGTGAGGCCAGAGTGGTTAGGTGACTTCTCTAGTGACACATGGCTAGTAACTCCTAGGAGCAGAAACCAGTCTCCCAATTCCCAGGCCACTGCTCTGTTTGCCACACTCTTACCTCTCCCTTGGAGGCCATGTGGGGAATTTTGGGACTGGGCATGGCTCTCCTGAGCCTGGGGCAGGGATGTTTTTCCTAAGCCTCCTCCCACCATCCTTAAACCCCCTCCCTGGCATTTGCCACTCTCCAGCTCCCACTTAGGAATACAAATGCTTTCAAGATGCCAAAACTGAAGTCCTAGGCAAAGTCCTGGCTTTTGTGAAAGCTAGGGTCAGCCACCCAGATCATGCCCTTGCTGGCCAGGTGGCCTCTGTGTAACAAAGTTTCTTTCTGTTTATCAGATGAGCTGCTCACCTCCGGGAGACGTGGCAGCCAGGAAGCAAGCAGTTGTCACATTACCACAGGGATGTTTGCTCAAGTTATTCAGACTATGACTCAATTACAGGTTTCTTTGAAAAGTGATGACTCTCACCACTCTCACCTATGGCACAGGTGTGTGAAGTTAGATATCATGCTTGGAAGGGGACAGGTCAATTTGAAGCTACTGCTGTGGGAAAGGGGGCTGCAAGGCTGTCTGGCTGAAGGATTGTCTTTCTTCTTAGCAAGCATTTTCTCTCCATCAGACACAGCACTCATTTCACATACTCTGTACTTATGCTGCAGACAGAGGAGCAAATTATCTCCTCCAAAGCCCAACTCCCACCTCTGACCTTTTTGATCACAGAATACTGGGAAGTTTTCACTTTTCCCCATAATTACACCTTCAAAACACTTCAGCTTTTCTCCAAGACTAAAGGCGCAGTACTGTGGCTTATTTTCTCAGAAAGATGCACTGAAAGTTATTTCTGTAGCTAGTCTATCAAGTTTTTTCCCCAGGATATCCAGGTTCTTTTTATGTTTGCATAACATTTTAAGCTTAAGTTACCCAAACACGGATTCTCAATGGAAAAACCCAACCCAACCTGGCTCACCACTCAGTGCCTAGAACAGTGCTTGGCATATAGAGGGTGCTCCGTAAATATTTGTTGACTTATTCTAAGTAAAAGTCACTGAAAATCAAAATACTATTTGACTGAACAGAAAGTTCAACAGTTCACAGGCTTTACACTGCAGGATCTCCAGGCCCTGATAGGCAGGGCAGGGTGTGCAAATGTTCATCCCAGGATTCCCAGGTGGGGATGAGGTGGGATTCCCTAATCACCTAGGATACCTGATGACAACCAGGCTGGGCTTGAGAGAGGGCAGAAAAGGAATCTGAATTGAGTTTTACCATCTGCTGCGGGGGCAGAAAGGAAGGGACCAGAAGAGACGATAAAAGGAGGAGTATTCTTGAAGGCTTGGGCCAGTCTCCAGATTAGGAGGAGGGCTGACGGGAGAGGGTAGAACTGAGGGTTTTTTCCTTCTCTCCTCACCCCACAGCCTGCTCGTGGCTGTAGAACTTCTACCCAGGGACACCGGATACTCAATATGCCATATCCTGAAGTCAAGGTCTGTGTCCAGCCCACTAGGCTAACCAGTCTTCCCAATTTCCCCATTTGCCGCCAGTAGCATCAAAATCCCTGAAATATTTCTTGGTACTCCCTTGCTAAAAAAGAAAAAAAAATTCCTTGAAACAACTCCTGCCCCTGCCCCACTCCCAGGCATGTAGTTTTTAATCCCTTTTCAATGTCAGGTTTGCCCAAGTCCACTCCCATGTCCTGCTGATTCATTCTCTGCCTCCAGGAACCTCCCCTTCTCCTCTACTCTCAAAATCATGTGAAACTGTACCCTTATCGCCCAGCATCTGGAGGATCAGCAGAAGCTGCCTGCCAGCCTCTCTGTCTCAGGCCTCTCTTCCCCTTTAACAATTAGAACAGCCATATTCATATTCCTTTAGCACTATTTGCTTGTGGCAGAAACAAGGTCTGGACAGTCTGCTTCCTGTTTGTTACTCACCCTCAAGCCTGACCAGATGCTTGTACTGGCTATCTTTCTTCCTCAAAGCCTTTGCCTTATATTCTTGCTAAGCATACCATGTTTCTTTTCTTGAAAATTCTTATTCAAAACTCCCTCTTCCAAGAAGCCTCCCTAGACTATGGCACATCTCACTGCCTTCACTATCCAGGTGTATTTGTTCCCAAGTTTCACTTACTACCCAAACCTTCTCCATGTGGAACTTCCCCACTAGATTTTATGGAGGAGGTAGAACAAACAGGCTCAGACACCTAGATCCTGTTTTCCTTCTCCTTCCCAATCCTTAAATCCTGGTACCCAAACTTCTGCCTCCAGAATGCTTTTCCTGACCAATCCAACTCGACTTCCAATCCCTGTAGCATCCCTCTTCCCTGAGATATACGGTTATGCTATTCTACTGCCCTGATTGTCTGTCCTTTGTTCTCTATTATATGTAGAGCTGAGGGTAAGGATTAGGTTAGATTTTTTTTTTTTTTTTTTGTCTTTTTTCCATGTCCGGCACCGGATCGCAACCCTCAGTGTTGCCCCCGTACCGGACCGGGACCGGCAACGGGATCGCAAGCCTCGGTGTTGCTCCCGCGCCTCGCTCAGCCAGTGAGCGGGAGCCGGTCTGTATGTGGGATCCGAACCCTCAGACGGGAGCGCCGCCGCGCTTCCCAAGCGGCGCACTATCCAGTGCGCCACCGGGCCGACCCCATCCCCACTAGATTTTATGGAGGAGGTAGAACAAACAGGCTCAGACACCTAGATCCTGTTTTCCTTCTCCTTCCCAATCCTTAAATCCTGGTACCCAAACTTCTGCCTCCAGAATGCTTTTCCTGACCAATCCAACTCGACTTCCAATCCCTGTAGCATCCCTCTTCCCTGAGATATACGGTTATGCTATTCTACTGCCCTGATTGTCTGTCCTTTGTTCTCTATTATATGTAGAGCTGAGGGTAAGGATTAGGTTTCTTTCTTCCTTCCTTCAAATCTCTACCTAGGGCTCAGGACCAGATTGTGCAGGGTACAAGAAAATAACCTGACCCCACAGGGCTCTCAGGTGCCACGAAAGAGTCTTCTTACAGTCCCTTTTCTCCCTGGACTGAACCCACCCTTGTTCACCATAGCACAATTACAGCATTGAGCTCAACACAGAGACAGGCACTGCCCTGCACTTGACCTCTTGCTTATTTAAATCCTCACTCTCATCCCCATCAAATGAGAAAGGACATTTTGGGCTTTCCCAGAGAGGGGAAGATGGCTGTATGAAGAGCCGAGTTCACCCAAGCAGTGGCACAGATATTCACTGGGTGCCTCTGGCATGTACACACCCACCCCTGACCTCAGCTTCACTTCTAGGGTTGCAGATGCTGCAGCATGTCTGTGGGAGCCAGAGGATGTTTAGGACAATACCATCACCATTTTGTATATTACCACTTACCATATCAAATCAAGTTAGTTAATGTCTCTGTTTTACACAGAAGGAAATTGAAGCATAGGGAAATTAACCCAGGTCAGACAGCTATGAAGTAACAGAGTAAGAATTTGCACTGTGTCTCTCCAAAGCCCACTCTCTTAACCATGACACCATATTGTCTTGCATTTGGCTGGTATTTGGAGCCTTGCCAAAGCATTTCCATATACACCTTCTCATTTGCTCCCCACCCAGGGAGTGTTTATGTGATTTGGCCCAGGTTATACAGCTGAATTAGTGACAGCTGAGTCAGCTGCCTGCCTCCATTATACCCACTGTCTTCCTGCATTAAGAAACCCTTGAACCCTATAGGGTTAGCTGCCCTTCATAGTCCTGACTTCTTCTAGGCAAGGGCTGCATGGACTAAGCCTGTGGTCATATTTCCTTTCTAGGTTTCTCCCAGCTGAGCTTGGGCTAAGATGTTTCTGATCTCAGAGGGTACCTGACACGCATCAGGCCTGAGTTCTTCCCTAATGCTATGGGTAGTAGTCAGCTGTCCTGCCAATGGTGGGCAGAATTCTGAGGTGAGGTCATCTTGGGCAGCCCAGTATCCTTCATGGTTCCACCAGCTCCAGACTTCCCCCTCTCCTTTGACAATCCTGTCCTGCTCTCTGCCCTGCTGCCCCTGGAAGTGGTTTTCTCTTGTTATCTCTGGGTCACTAAAGTGCATGGCATCATTGAGAAACTGGAGCTAGAAAAAAGCCTGCAATGATACTGGCTTCTGCTGGATAATATGAACCACAGTGTATTTCAAATCTCTCACCTTACTTTGTTCTAGTCATCACGAGTTTGCCTGTCTCATCCTTCTTACCCTTCCTCTGATGGGTAGGGATACAGCTCATCTGTCTGGAAAGAAGAATAAAACATGTGTGAGTAGTGCATAAACACTCTAGGCTCTTTGGTGTGTCCAGAGGTCTTAACCTCACCCAGTGTCTGTAAACTGCGTTTGTGGGGCTGGGGGTGAGATGCGATGCGTTATTGGCTAATAAAAGGGGTCTGTTCTAAACCTTGCTAGCAAACTACTGCCCCCCCCACCCCCCCCACCCCCCCAGGAGAGCCCTATCCTGCTCTCTGCAGAGCTCTGCGTCTGGGATGACTGGTCCTGGGAGCAAGTAATAAGTTGTTCCTCTTTTCTGACAGCCTGGGGATCGGAACAAGTGATGAGAAGTCAGGAAACCGGTGACAGTGACAATCATAAGCACCCATCAGACACCTCCCCCACAATACCGTACAGCTCCCTCCCCACCCCCCAAATGCCCAAGCCTCCGGAGGGAGGTCAACGAAGCAGGGTTCGGACCGACCCTCACCAGCGAGGCCTCTCCGCACTCGTCCCTTCAGCTCAGGCGCGACGTGGCACTGGCACGAGGGAACCTCTCCGAAAGATTCTCTGTACCGGAGCACGTGGGACGGCCCGATCTGGCGAGACGGGGCACAGAAGGAATACAGGGCACGGGTGGGCGAGAGGAAGAGGGCGTAGAGCACCGGAGGGAGAGCTCTGACTTGTCCTCCTTCCACCCCTCCAAGTTCCGGAGGTCCGGGCTCCCCATTCATCCCATAGTTCCTTCGGCGCAAGGGTGGAGAGGGGTCTTACCGAGGGAGGAGCTAGAGGATACTGCGACAAGCAAAGAGCCAAGGCGGGAGGGACCCGTCTGGCCCAGCCCCTTCATTACACGGTGGGGGGTGGTGAGGAGGAAGAGGAGGAGAAGGCTGGCGGAGGCGGGGAGCGAGGACTCGGCAGAAGCGAGCTCGACGGGAGGGAAGTCCCGAGAAGCCAGAGAGCTCTGGGTTCCGAGGCCGGGGAGGGTCGCGGGCTCTTCTGCCGCTTACCTGTCGCAGCGAGGCAGACCCGCAGCAGCGCCGCCTCGCCGCCGCGCCGCTGGGGGGTTTC
>NW_007726335.1:655307-731916 GCF_000696425.1 Galeopterus variegatus | reverse complement strand
GGGGCCAGGTGCAGCCGCCGGCCTCCAGCGGCGCCAGACCTCAGCCCGCTCCGGGGGTGCAGCCTCCGCGGCCAAACTCTCCGCTCCGAAAGACGGGAGGGTCCTGGCCACCCCAGTGACGGACGACAGGCCTTAGTAGAGCCGCGGGCGGCGCGTGCATTGAACTGCAACGTGCTGCCCGCCGGCTCTTTGGCTGCTGGAACACTCAGAGCCTGGAGGCCTCGGCGCGGGAGGGGAAGAGCGCTGCCAGGCAGTGAGGAGCCCCGGGGCTTCGTCCCAGCTTTGCCTGTCATTTGCGGGATGCTTTTGGGCAAATGACTCCGTCCCTCCATCCAACAAGAGATGGGATCAATCACGTGCCGCCAACTGTGCTAAGGGCTCCAAGTGCTAGGTTTCAGGTTAAACCCAGCCCCAGAAGACACCTGTTATTATCCCTAATATACGAGAGGCGGCTGATCACACAGCTAGAGAGTGTTTCTCAAAGTGTGGTTCCTGCACCGGCAGCATCAGCATTATCTGAGAACTCGTTAGAAATGTAGATTCTTGGGCCCCACGGCACACCTAAGTAATCTGAAACTCTGGGGATGGGGCCCAGCAACTGGAGTTTTAAAATTCCTCCAGGTGATTCTGGTGCTCTCTCAACTTTGAGAACTACTGAACAAGTAGTGGCGGGGATGGAATTAGAATCCAGGTAATTTCAGTCTCTAAACCCATGTTCTGAATCATCCCGCCAGGGCCTCCGAGGCTCAACGGTCCTTTCCAGCCCTGAGGTTCTGTGATGTAATCTTTTGGTTCCTAATCTTAGTAATAGAGAAATAGCATGAATGACTCCAAATAACTGATAATTAGGAAACTTCCTATTGTAGAAACTTGGACCACTTAGTCAGGACCCAACCTGACTAGAGGTAAATAGCCTCAGTTCTTGTCCCGAATTCCTGGGAGGGCCGTACTCAGCTTCCCAAGAAGAGGCATCAGTCTGTGTTGTATGTTTCACATTCCGGAAGCAAATTACTCATTTGATTTTACTTCAGCTGACTCTGATTTTAAACGTGACTTTGACTTTGAATAATTAGCTGCCTAATTTGGAGGCGCATACAGTCCACAGGATGTGTGTCATGCACTGAGCTGTTCTCTCCTGGCAGCAAGGACAGGTCGGGCTTCTCCACCGCTCCAGGAAGGTCTAGAGATGAGCCATCACAGAACGGTAATTGTGACCTCACCTTCCACTGGTGGTAGGCCACTTAAAAAATGGTTTTCTTTAAATGAAAAAGTTATATATGCACGTGGTAAAAAAAAAAAAAAAGAAAAAAAGAAAGTCAGTCATTATGAAAAGGTATAGAATGAAAGCTACATTTTCTACCTCCTTGGACTTTCAGTCCTTCTCTCCAGAAATCATCTATGCTTATTCATGACTGAAACTCTTCCCATCCTTATGCGCTTCTGCAGAACACGCCTGGATGCCACTTGCTGCAAAGAACCAAGATGACCCTTTCACAAGAAGTCCTGTGAATTTCATTTTTTCCTCACAATGTTATTTTTATTTCTTAGCCATTTTAGATTCTGTTTTGGGGTATTCTGAATTTCACGTTTCACATCAGCATGCTTTGGGGTATTTCCCCACCGGAAGGCAGGAAACATGGTGGGGAGCCTATCAGTTTAAGCACACAGGCAGCTCTGTGAGGCTGTTGACGTCAGCTCGGGCACTTATCAAGTCTCTTCCTCCCACACACAGTCCCTGTGAGGAGATGCACACCTCTGGGTGGGGTAGAAGGAGGGAGACCCACCCTTTCGGGGGGAGATGCTAGCTCCACTTATCTAGGAAAGTTTGCAGATAATGCCATGAGCTTGCCAGGGAGGTTAGGAAGGAAGCCAGCTGGCCTGCTCGACAGCTGGCCCACCTCACCCATCACTACCCCTCACCTCAAACCCCCTCCCCACCAGTGGGAAAGAGTTCCAGCAGGAAGAACTGAGCAAGTCCCTTTAACCTCCTTACATCTTAATTTTTTATCTGCAAAGTGGGCTTTATGATGCTAGGGTTGTTATGAAGCTCAAGTGAGAATACTAATATGAAAGTGTGTTAGTTTGGTTTTTCTAAATTACATCTGCTTTTTTACCTCTTTTCTCCCCATATCCACACTTCCTCCTTCTCATTCCCATGCCCAGAGAAGAAACAAAGCAAGAGATGTTTTAGGAATCCAGGCAGACTTGCTCCAAGCTTTGCCATAATCACGCACGTGATACAATTCATTCACCTCTGTGTGCCTCAATTTCCTCATTTGTAAAATGGATATATTATTTTTATGATGGGTGGTTAGATTAAATAAGCAAAGTGTTTAACCCAGTACCTGGTACACAATAAATAATGTTAGAATGTTAGCCATTACCATTAGTTGTTTTCCTTCTTTCCTTCCTTCAAAATGTGCTAGCCTCTGTATTAGATACTGGGTCAGATGCAGAGATACAAGAATAGATAAACCACTTTTCTTTCCTCTGGACACCCATGGTCTATCAGGGGAGGCTGATAAATGTAAAAAGGGTTAGGACTAGGGCAGGGCCAGGACTAGGGTGAGGCAAGTGAGGCACTTGCCTTGGGTGCAAAATTGAAGGGAGCACCAAAAACTCAGTAAACATGATTAATATTTTAATGCAATATTTTGAAAACATCAAAATTAATGCAAAATATCTATGATGAACAAAGTATTAAGAATTTGAAATGAATAGTGCCCTGCTGAGCCATATTGAAGCCTGAGGCAAAAGGAATATGTGCCCTCATGCATGTTTTCTGTAATTATTATGCTTATTTTTTCCTAGAACACTAAAGTAGTTAGAAAAATATTGAAAAGTAGATGTATTAAAACTCACATCACTTTAAGTTTAAATATTTTATTTATACCAAAAGAGAATTTATTATGATTTAACTTCAGTTTACATTAATTATAGTTTATTTAAGATCATCACTTGGCCAAGAGAAATTGTCAAATATGGCAATCTCTCAACTGAAAATAAAATAAGCAAATAATTAGATTTTTTTTTTTCTTTTTTTTTTTCTTTTTCCGTGTCTGGCAACGGATCGCAACCCTCAGTGTTGCCCCCGTACCGGACCGAGGACCGGCAACGGGATCGCAACCCTCGGTGTTGCTCCCGCGCCTCGCTCAGCCAGTGAGCGGGAACCGGTCTGTATGGGGATCCGAACCCTCGGGCGGGAGCGCCACCGCGCTTCCCAAGCGGCGCACTATAGCAGTGCGCCACCGGGCCGGCCCCAGCAAATAATTAGATTTTGAAAACATTACTGATAAGTTTGCTTGCATTAAAGGTCATATGAAAAACTCATATTTTTCCTTTTGCCTCAAGCTCCAGTTATGGCTTAGCATGTCACTGGATTGGGATCTGGACAAAGAACCCAAAGAGAATAAGGGAACATAATAAAGGGAGAAGGGTTAGAAGAGTTGGGGATGGGGGTGGGAATATGGTGTTTGCTATTTTTTCTAATTATCCCAATATCAGATTTTCAATGTACAAAATTTAGAATGCACTGAAAATCACAAAAAAGAAAATAAGTTACCATAATTATGTCACCTGGAGATAATCAATGTTACTATTTTGGTATAATGTTCTACTCTTTCTGTGCATATATAATTCATATACACATGGGTATTTCATCAAATCTAAGATGCATTTTTTTCACTTTTTAACATTTATGAGATTGGAATTTATCTTAAATCGAGGGTGTCATAATTTAGCAGTGTTCTTTCATTTAGTGGTATATAAAATAGTGATTTGTGTTATAATCTTACGTTAGATGACTATTGTTAAAATGTACCACAAAGGACAGACAAAATGGACTCAGTGTGGTTAAAGGTGACATTCAAATTGTTTGACAGAAACTTATGGCCACAGGCAGGGAAAGGGCAGACACGTATTTCTCAGCCTGCAAGAATATATCTTACTAACTTTTATGAAGTTTTATTTTCTGTAACTAAACAAAGACAACTCTTAGAAGATGAGGCCAAATCAACCATAGCAGGGAATTCAACATTGACATTCAAGAAATCCATCTGGTGCCAGTCATTGACCCTCTCCTTATTCTTGGGGAACCACAGTGCCCCCAATTAAATGGAAAACAGTTCCAAGGACATTCTTCTGCCTCTTCTCTGATAAGAGAGACCTCATCAAAACCAGCCATGGCCAGCCTACAGAGCCTGCGCAATAACACACCTTTGTGATATGTTCACTCACTGAGTGTATGTACAGCCTTCCCCATAAATATTCACAGCATTCCTCTAAGCTCACTGAATATGCATATGAACCTGATATTGGAAGGCACAAATACTCAGCTTCTTCCTTTGTTCGCTGGCGTGCTTTTCTTTCGGTACTGCCAGTACAGCCAATGTCTGTGCTCCCCAATCTGCAGATTGTCTTTGTTATGGAAAAAGAAAGTCTCCTTTTTCTCTTTAGCCGATCCTATGGTCCTTTTTCTGTCAACACTATATATAATGAAATTATATATGTGTTATATATCTATATCTATATCTATATAGACGAAATTACATTTGTGTAAGGATAGTTCAAAAAGTTTGTGGAAAAAATGAATTAAAAGATAATATGAATCTTTCCATGAATTTTTTGAAGACCCCTCTATATGTAATTACTATATGTATATTATAGAACTGGGATTGTATTGAACATAATGTTTTGTGACCTGATTTTTTTCACTTACTATGTTATGGTTATTTTTCAAGGTGAAGAAGTAATCTCCATAAGATCATTAATGGCTGCATGGTAGTCTCTTGCACAGATCAACCATAATTTTTTTTTCAACCAGCCACCTATTGTAAGAAATTTAAGTTTTTGCCTTTTTTGTTTTTCTGTTATATGTAGCTGACTGTGCCACTAGAGGTTTTGCATGTTTTTTTTTTTCCCCCCACTAGAGAGTAAACCTATGTATATGGACAAATTTTTCTTTCCCTCTCTGTTTGTTCCTCCTCAAGTGAGAGAGGAGCCAATCACTTTGGTAAGACTTTGGAGGATAGTCACTTTTGTGTCCTTGAAATAGCTCCTTCTCCTCAAAGGGTGTGTGTGTGTGTGTGTGTGCGTGTGTGTGCATTAGTCACTTTTGTGTCCTTGAAATAGCTCCTTCTCCTCAAAGGGTGTGTGTGTGTGTGTGTGCGTGTGTGTGCATGTGTGTGTGTGTGTGTGTGTGTGTGTGTGTGATGATTACCCTGGGGGGCACTGAGGAGATCATTGAAAACAGGCATGTAGCCTATGGGAAAGTGAGATGTTATCAGCCCTTTATTATTAGGAGGATCTAAAAGGAGAAATGGTAAACACTTGTAGGTGAATCAGGGAAGGAAAGATGGTCTGGGTGGTGGGTTTAGGAGGCCCCTTGTAGTTGGGTGGTGACTGTGATGGTTAATTTTGTGTCAACTTGGCTAGGCTATGGTGCCCTGTTGTTTGGTCGAACACTAGTCTAAATGTTGCTATGAAGGTATTTGTAGGTGTGATTAATATTTATAATCAATTGACTTTAAGTAAAACAGATTACTCTCCATATTGTAGATGAGCCTCATTCAATCAGCTGAAGGCCTTAAGAACAAAGACTGAGATTTCTCAGGGAAGAATCAATTCTGTCTCAAGACTGCAACATAGAAACCGTGCGTGACATTCCAGCCTGGTGGCCTGTCCTGCAGATTTCAGACTCAAGACTGCAACATTAACTCTCACCTGAATTTCTGGCCTGCTGGCCTGCCCTACGAATTTTGGATTTGTCTGATATATAATATATATTACAGAGAGAGAGAGTGAGAAAGAAAGAGAGGGAGAGACTGTTTGTTCTGTTTCTGTAGAGAACCCTGACTAATACAGTGGCTATGCATGAGATAAGACTGTGGACGTTGGGAGTGATTGAGAGAAAGAGAGAGAGAAAGGGAGAGGCTGTTGGTTCTGTTTCCCTAGAGAACCCTGACTGATACAGTGGCCATGCGTGAGATAAGACTGTGAACATTGGGCCAGTACTCTTAATGGAGACTGCACTAGAAAATATAGCTTGTCACAAGTTTAGGCCCAAATTGACCAGGCCTCTATCCCATTTGTTGCAGAAAATGCTTTATCCTTCTTGAAGTTCTGTACAACACAGACAGTATCACAGGTTAACAACACCCTTCTCTGTGTAGGACTAGGCATTCCTCTATTGCTCTCTACTGGAGTGGGAACTATGAGTATCCCCATTTTTACAAGTGATGAGTTTGTAAGCACAGCAGGTCCTTGTGACCACAGAGTCTGAGCTCTTAGTCACTTTCTGAAAATCTCTTCACTTATTCAATCCTTATTTTATGATCCTCAGAAAAGAGTTCTGGTGTTCTCACTTCCCAGTCTGTACAATTCCTGTTAAAATGATACCTTGGTATTTTATTTATTTATTTTTTAACAAGGATATGCACATTTATTTGTTCAAATAACAAATATGTAAACTGAATAACAGATGAATAACAAAATACTCTGTAGAAAATAAGGCTTCAAATTTTCACAAAAACTGGAGATGTAAAAATTATTAAAATTTCCTTTTTCATTTTATAATCTATGATTATTTGAAATAGCTCTTTAAAGTCTTCCATAAGCATGCAAATATCAAATTAATTTCAACAGAGGAAGATGAATACATTTTTCAAAGGCAAATTAATTTCTAAACAAATCAACAAGTCCATTCAATAAAAAGAAATCAAGAACAGAAATTAAATATCTAAGTTTATACCCCACATGTATGTATAAAAAAATTATCTTTAAAAGAAAAAATCTAAGTTTAGCAACATAAACTGCATTTAAAAAATTTAGGCCGGCCCAGTGGCGCACTGGAGAGTGCGCCAGTTGGGAGCGCGGCAGCGCTCCCGCTGAGGGTTCGGATCCCATGTGGAGACCAGTTCCCACTCACTGGCTGAGCGCGGTGCGGGCACAACACCGAGGGTTGCAATCCCGTTGCCGGTCCCCGGTACAGGTGCGACACCGAGGGTTGTGATCCCGTTACTGGTCAGTAAAAAAGACAAAAAGGAAAAAAAACAAAAAATCAATAAAAGAGGATATAATCACAAGAGCACTTCAAAAAAGTGTGGAAAAATAGAATTGAAAGATAATGGGAATCTTTCCATGGACTTTAAAAAAATTTTTCCTTTTTTTTTTTTAAGACTAAGATCATAGAAAATATGTTCTCTGACCACAATAACAGAAGGAAATTTAGAAAACTCACATATGTGTGGAAATTAAACAACTTTCTCCTAAATAAACAATGGGTAAAAAGAAAAATCACAGGGAAATTAGAGAGAACTTTGAGATAAAAATCAAAGCACACTATATCAAAATTTATGGGATGCAGGGCTCATGCAGTGCTTAGAGGAAAATTTATGCTTGTAAACACCTATATTAAAAATGAGAAAAATCTCAAATCAGTAATGTAAATTTCTACCTTAATAGAAAAAGTAGAGCAAACTAAACCAAAAGCAAATATAAGTAGGAAATAACAAAGATTACAACAGAAATATATGAAATAGGGAATTAAAAAATAATAGAGAAAATCAACAAAACCAAAAGTTGATTTTTTAAAAAGATCAACAAAATTTGCAAACCTTTGTCTAGATTGACAAAAAAAAAAAAAAAAAAAAAGACCAAAATTACTATAATCAGAAATAAAGTAAAGGCATTATTAAATTGTCACTACGGCTTTTTGTGGTGGTAAGATTTAGTTTTTTTCTCTTTCTCATTTGTATTTTTGTTCTACCAGTGGGTTTTGTTCTTTCTTGTGTATTTGGGGTAGTGATTATCGTTTTCTGGATTCCAGATGCAGGATTTCCTTGAGGATTTCTTGTGGGGCTGGTTGTGTGGTAGTGAACTCCCGCAGCTTTTTTTTGTCTGGAAAATACACTATTTGGACCTCATTTCTGAAAGATAGCCTTGCTGGGTATAGTATTCTTGGCTGGCAGTTTCTTTTCTTTTAGTGTTTTGGATATATCACTGCATTTTCTTCTGGCCTGTAGAGTTTCTGTTGAGAAGTCTGCTGCTAGTCTGATAGGGGCTCCCCTATAGGTGACAACAGTTTTTCCTGTTTCTTTTAAGATTCTCTCTGTCTTTGAGCTTGAAGATCAGAAATTGTTTTTCCGCTTTTTCTAGCCTACCACTTAAGCTATCAGTTATGTTTTTTATTTTGTTGAGTGAATCTTTCAGTTCCATGAATTCTGCTACATTCTTTTTAAGGTTTTAATGTCTTTGTAAATTTCTTCTTCTCATCCAGGATTTTTTTTTTTCTCATTTCATTATGTTGTCTACTGAGACTTCTCATATCTCAGTGCATTTCCTTAAAATTGTTGCTCAGAACTCCTCAGTCATTTCAATGGTTTCCTGCTCTATAGGGTCTGGTATTTGAGAATTACCATATTCTTTTGGTGGTGTCATATTTTCTTAGGTTTCTTATTTCTAGTATCTCTATGTTGATGTCTGGTCATCTGGTAGAACAGTTGCTTCTTCTATTATTCTGGAGTGGGCTTTGAGGAGAGAGACATCTTCTTTTCTTGGTCTCTGCTAGTGACTCTCCTTGTGTCAATGCAGTCGAGTGTCCAGTGGCCACCTGCACAGTGGCTGTGGCTGCTGCTGTGGTGTTGAACTGCTTTTTTGGCAGCTGTGGCTATGGAAGAGGCTGTGGTGGGCCACCCACATGTAAGTGGTGTTTTCGGTGTGCTCTCTTGCCTGCTTTTGGGTAGGGGCCACTGCCTTTGGCTCCTTGCCTAGGATTCTGGGCATGCTTTCTTGCTTGCTTCTGGGTGGAGGGGGCTGTGGCCTTTGGCTCCCTGTCTGGAACCCCGAGCATACTCTCTTGCCTGCTTCTGGGTTGGGGAAGCTGTAGCCCCCAGCTCCTTGCCTAGGTCCCCAGGTGTGCTCTCTTGTCTGCTTCTGGGTGGAGGGGGCTGCAGCCCTTGACTCCTTGCCAATACCTTGTATTTTACATTTTAGTTGCTATTGTAAATATTATCTATTCCAGGAGATTCTTGGTCAATTTTTATTTTTTATAACTGAAGCCTCCTAATATCATACAATAAATAATTTTTCCTCTCTTGGGAAACATGTGGGATTGGCAAACTCTGACTGTGGCCTCTTCTACTTAAATGACACAAGGTCATCTCCTTAAAAGTAATCAGGATGCCCAAGATCTGTGTGTACCTTTTGCGAAAGAGAAATTTTATAATTTTAATGAATAAAACATCTAAATGCTTGTTAGGTTTTGCTGTGAGAACTCGTTCTTCCTAAAATTATGATTTCTTATTGCTTAATATCTCTTTTTAAGACAGAAAGATATGCACATTTAACCTTCTGAAACAGAGTAAATTGAATCTCAATCTGACAATCATTTTGCCCAAAGGAAAATAATAAAAGGGGTAATAAACTATTCCCCTAGAGCAAACTATCCTCCAGCTAAAAGCATAACGTCTGTTATCTATCCCTAAAAAACAGGAGAGAAGGTTCCTATCTTCTTAGACATTTGAGAAAATCATAAATTTCATTAGTGTATTAGTCTGTTTTTGTTGCTTGTAATAAAGTACACTGAACTGGGTGATTTATAAAGAAAATAAAATTTATTGCTTACAGTTTCTGAGGCTGGGAAGTCCAAAGTCCATCTGGTGGTGGCAACAGTGATCCAGGGGTCTCACATTGCAAGATGGTGGAAGCAGAGAGAGCAGAGAGAGAGAGAAAGAGAGAAAGACTCTCCTTTTAAAGTCCTCAGAACCATGCCCCCAACCACCATTTTTAATCCATTCTCTACTCCATGGTCCTACAATCCAATCACCTCTTCAAGGATTCACCTTTCAATTACCATAATAGGATTTCCTGCCCTCTTAATACTCACAGTGGGGGCCAAGTTTCTAATACATAAAACTTAGGAGACACAATTCAAGCTTCAGGGAATTTTGGGAGTACATAATTCAATCCACTACAATTAGGGAGGGTTGAAACTTATCTGATAGCATATGAATATTGTTTAATATTGTTTTGGACTGAAAGTAAAGGAGAAGTGATAGAATAACTCCTTGGCAGTTCTGATGTTCTAATGCCTAATGCCCTCTTAACATCCTGAAAATTTTGCCTCATTGCTTATTATTTTCCATGGAATCTTATTTACTTATTTTTAATAGGTAATATGTACATATGGCACAACAATCTAAAGTTCAAAAGTATAGTGAAATATAAGTCACCCTCCTACTCCTGTAAGCATCACCTAGTCTTTCTCCCCAAAGGCAGCCATTGTTACTGATTTATTTTCATTCTTTCCAGAAACATAACTCAGAGAGGGAGTCACTTGATTTTGGCAAGTATCCTGAGTAGTATTTTTAAAAAATTTTATTGTTTGAAATAAAGTTATTTTAAAAGCAGTCAACTTACTGAGCTCTTTTGTGGCTCTGGTAGATTTCCAATTGGTTCTCTTGGGTTTTCTAGGTAGACAGATATCAACAGCATGTGATTTTGGCAAAGTGAAAACAGTTATGGAGAGAAACTTGGGTTGAATCCTGATTTTTCCAGCTACTGGCTGTCTGATCTTAAATCAAGGCTTTAAAAAATGTTGGCACTGTCCAAAGGCAGCACATAGGTACAAAGTGGTCCTCCCACCCCAGGTGTGGTGGGTGGAGTGGGCAGAGGCTACACAGGGCCAGATACTGCCCCTTGGCCCTCTCCTGGGTTTGTTTCACCTGGACCTGTGGATAAAGCCAGAGGGCTTTGATCTCAAGGTTTTCTAACAACCCAGAGACCAGCAGGAGCTACTGTAAAGGAAACCGTAAACTAGAATAACCTTTTCTATCTCCATGAACAGAGTGTGGGTTATTTTTGCTGAGGACAGATTAAAATAGATTTTATTGTTTGAGATCAGGGATTTACAGAAAGGCTTTGAAGAGCTGCTGATTATCAGTGAGGCCCTATAAATTCCCCACTGTGATAGTGAGTGAAACAGTCTGGCACAATGGGGATGTGTATAGGTTTTCTCAGAGCTGGGGCCCACTGCCAGGCAGGGAGTTGGTGGTGTTTGGTGCTGGCGTTTGGTGATGGGTGGTACTAAGAAAAAACTGTGGTTAGTGAGGGGAAAAGAAAAGAACCACATTCTCACTTGTCCATGCAGTTTTATCAGTTTGAAGGGATGCCCCAAAACATCTCAGGGACCCTTGATCCCTTTAACCACTCAGGGTTTCGAAAAGGTGACTGGAGGTATGGGTTATCTAGTTTGTTTATATGACACATGTGTGTGTGTGTGTGTGTGTGTGTGTATATATTTTTTTTTTTTTTCCAGCAGGACCTTCATATTTTATACTACCAGGAGAAGACAGACCTGAAGTGATGTGTCAATATATGCATGTTCTGCCAGGCTATAGTAAAATGTGACAGGCATGCATTGTCACAACAAGGGTGAGCTTAGACTCTGAAGGGATATTGGCTCTGCTTAGTAATTATCAAGCTTGAACTATCCTGGGGTTCAGCTGTTATAAGAGGTTTATGGGAAACTATTCCAGGCTTGCTAAACCACTGAGTAACTTAACAGGCGCAAAGTAAGGATGCCTCAGGAGTGGAAAGAGAAGCAGCCCCACTGTGGGAGCTTGAGATTAGATTTTTAGAACCCTGATGGGCTTGGTATTTGTTTGTTTGGGGTTTTTTGTTTGTTTGGGGTTTTTTGTTTGTTTTGGTTTTTTTGGCGGCTGGTCAGTATGGGGATCCAAACACTTGACCTTGGTGTTACCAGCATCACACTCTCCCAAGTGAGCTAACTGGCCAGCTGGTGATGGGCTCTGTAATGTGTTATGCTGTGGCATTTGCTTCCCTGATGAACCCATAGGTACTAAATTTGAAGGCTATAGTGTTCAGAGTAATTGGCTTCTTGGCAATTAGTCTAAGCTCAACATGATGATTCTACTCTCCTTGCCAGTGATGGGCAAAGAGGGGTGTTTGCTGGTTGCCTCTGGGAAAGCTTCCATTCCTTTGAAAGAACAGATACAAGAATAAGACAGCCCCTCAGGAGCCCACCTGAGGACAAAGCCCATACAGTGAGCAGGGTAGAGCTGAGGGATCACACAACCTGGGCCCCATCGGCACTGTCGAGCTAGAGCTTACACTGCTCATGGTGTCCACTCCACCCTGGCGCCTGTTATGTTAGACAACTCAGTGAGCTGCTCTGGAGCCAAAGGAGGGACCAAAGGGGAAAATAGGGTGCACCAGCCCGAAAAGACCTGGACCTCCCCCAAGGGCATTAATATTTTGCTTTGAGTCTGCAAAACTAGAATTTTCTGTGGAACCTGGAATGCAACAGTGGAAATAATCTTACCTAGGAAGCTAGAGAAACTTGGGGCCAATATGAACTGATCTTTTAGCTTCAATGGCTGAGAAAGCCACGTCTGATGGGAGGCTTAGCTAGCTGCTCTGAGACCCCACAGAGAAGTGAAGTCCTGGAGCTGGGATTCGTACACTTCTTACCTCTGGGACCACAGGATTGGAGACCAACAAGCATTCTGGAGGTGCCACGTCATTTCACTCATTCTTCACAAGGTTATCCCATAGCCAAATGCTATAGGAGAGCCATGTCTCAGTATGTAGGGCTGGGGGGACCCTGCTAAAACTCCGCCCAAATAAAAAAAGAGACTTTGAGAGTGACTGCATGAAGTCCCTCAGGTAGCTGGCAGTTCTGTAATCATGGGTAAGTTTTTTTCTGTTTGTTTAATGGTTCAACAAATATTTTTGGAGTATCTGGTATGTGGTGGGACTGAGACTGTTATAAAGGTTTTAGTGATTTCAAACACATTTAGTTTATGTTTTAGAGTGAAATGCATTTCAGTGCTATTTTAATGCTAATCCCATTTTTTTTTAAGAAAATGTAATTTTATTAATATTTTTTAACATTCTAGGATGTTGTTGCGGAGCAGTTGGGAGGGAGGGGGAGAGGGGAAAGTGGAAGGAAATATGGTAGAAGAAGGAGGAAGGAGGATGGGTGGGATTGAGGCCTGTCACACCCCTCTTATTCCTACAGGGGAGGCTGTGGGACTTCCAGCAGTGGCTTGGTCATTGCCGGGCTGGGTGCAGATGTCAGGGAGATGTGGCAAAAGCCCTCATCCCCCACCACCCCAGCTTGGGGTGCTTCCTGTGGTGGCTTGGTGGTTGTTGCTGGGCTGACTGCGTGTGGCGGGGGCATGGCTGAGGCCCAAGGTCCCCCGCTGCCCCAGCTCAGGAGAGCCTGGGGCGCTTCCTGTGGCAGCTCTGTGGTCATTGCTGGGGTGGTTGTACGTGTTGGGGTGTGGTGGAGGCCCTTGTCCCCCACCCTTGGGACTGGTTTGGGGTGTCAGGAGGCACTGCTGAGGCCCCTGGCCCTCCCCACTTTCTGGCTTGGTAGCCCAGGGGACTTCTGATCCTTCTAGGTGTTATAGGTGTTCTTTGGTGAAATGAGATCTTTACTAGTTAATATCAAACTTTGTCTCTGGTTGTGGGTACTTTGTTTTTTCTTTCAGGTATTAATCCCATTAAGTTCTGGCTAGCAACCCAACCCCATGAAACTGATATGACCACTTTGAAGAGGTTGTCTGACCATTCCAGGGTTAAGTTGCATTACTGTAAGGTGGAAACAATGGAGCGAGGCAGGCTTAGAGCAGATGTGCCTTCCAGGACATGTAGGAGTTCCAGACAACAGCAACACCTGGACGATGGCCAATCTGTAACGAAGGGGGACCAGGAAGAAGTTAACTAAGTGCACGGCAGACCGGAGATAGTAGTCAGTGATGAGGGCATCAAAATAATCCCGCTGTTGTTTGGCCCAATTGCCCTGGGCTGACAGTCCATTGAGTGTCCCTACTAGTGGGAGGAAGCAGCCTAGAAAACAAGGAGGTAAGCCCCCCTGATCCAACAATATCTTCGTTAGTGTATCCACCTTGGTGGTGCCAGGAATGAACTGATCCGAAACCTTATACCAGCCTCCTACTACAGAGCCCACTAAGCCACAGCCCAGGGATACCATCATCAGGGTCCGGCCCATCTGGTGTTCTTGCAGACGCTGTCTTTCCACCAGTTGCTGTGAGATAATGTCATCTACGTCTATCAGGACCCAGCTGTCAGGACCTGTACTTTCCATGGGTAAGCAGCCAGCGCCCACTGGTATGTCTTTATTGCTATGTTATTTAGCTACACAGGTATCTGTTAGATCTTCATTATAAAGTACATCTTTATTCTTATAAAGGGAGAGATTTTGGTCCACTGTAGAGAAGAGCATTCTAACAGTCTATCCACAGTCTTTTTATTCTTATAAATTGCCTACTTAGTCTGATTTAATAATTTTTGCCTTGAAATCATATTAGGCAAGATCATTAGAATAGGTAAGATCATTATCTCTACTTTCTCCCTCTCTCTCTTTCTTCCTTCCTCCATTCCTTCCTACTTCCCTCCCTCCCTCTCCCTTTCTTTCTTTCTCTTTTTTCTTCCTTCCTTCTTTCTTTATCTCTTTCTCTTTCTTCCTCCCCTCCCCCTTCTATCTTTTTCTCTCTCTCTTTCTACCGCATTTACCTGGTGTATCTTTGCCCGTCCTTTATCTTTCAAACGTTTTGAGTCTCCTTGCTTTAGGCATGCCTCTTGCATTCTGGGGATAATCTGTACTTTTAACATTTGGCCAGCTTGGAGCTGAAGATGTCCTGAGTAGTGCCCCACTGGCCTGGGAATTTGCCTGTTTGGTGGAGGCCTTTTTTTTGGTTTGATTATTTGTGTTTTTGAAAATGTCTCTATTTCATGTTCATCCTTCCACCTTTTCTGGTGCTTTACTTCCCAAGTTTTAATTATGAAAATTTTCAAACAGAGAGAAGATGAGCAAAACAAGGACAATGGCCAACTTACACTAGATTCCACAATTGTTAACATTTTGTCATGTTTACTTTATTTCTCTTTATATATCTATCGAGGCATATCTATCTATTTCTAAATCTATATTGCTATATTATTCAAAAGTAAGTCATAGACATCATGATACTCTACCCAATACACTACAGTGTGTATCTCCTAAGACTAAGAACCATCTCCTACATAACCACAATGCCATTGTTACATACAAAAACTAATCATGGCGAAAATCTTTTAAAACTCTGTTTCATTGTGGGAAGTTCTCCTAGTAGTCTGGAATTATAGGGATGCAAGTGGCTTGCGGGAGGCAGTAATCCCATCCTGATCATGCCCTGTCCCAGGAAGACAAGAACAAGGAGGAGATCATAACTGGCTTTAAGTATTTGAAGGGCTGTCATGTGGAAGAGTGAGCAGACTTTCCCTTTGGAGCTACAGAGGAGAGCATTTGGAATGAAAAGTGGAAGTTTCAAGGAGGCAAATTGAACCTGGAATGGGGCTGCCAGCCTCATTCAGTTCTCTGTCCCTGGAGATATTCAGAGAAAATTGGATTGCCCCTTCTCTGGGATGCTGTGGAGAGGAATCATGTTGGATAGAAAACTGGCCTATAGTACTTTTAAGTCTCTTCCAATAATTCTTAGGGAGCACAGAAAAGAAGTTCCAAAGAGACCCAACCTGATAAACAGGTTATAACCTAATTATAATGGCTCTAGTCCATTTTGCTTACCCCAAACAAAGCAGATTGATCCTATATGTTTATTTATTATTATTATTATTATTATTATTATTATTATTATTATTATTATTAGTGACTGGCCAGTACAGGGACTGAACCCTGGACTTTGGTGTTATCAGCACCATGCTCTAACCAATTGAGCTAACCAGCCAGTCCCCTGTGTGTCTTTTAAGAATGGATTTTTTTTTCTCTGCTGTTCAATGGCTGACCATCTCACAGCCCTGGTTGTCTTTGGTAAATCTAGCAAATACTCTTTCTTGTATTTTATGTTGGCTTGCAGAAAGGGCCAGAGAACTCTGCCTTCTTTAAAGAGGAAGGCCTTTTCAATTCGGCAAAAGATTAGAGATAGAAAAAGATGAATAAATGAAATAAATTCACACTCTGTGTTTATTCCCTTTTACCCCAGCTCAAATATCTGAATGGGTCTCTTTTCTTTTTTACTAACTGCAAAATAGAAGGCCTCAGGGGATGTATCAATGGAAGTAAAAGTAGCTTAGGTTGAATTTTTATCTATGTCAGATAACATGCTTCTGGAGATAAGAAGCAGTAATAGTTATTTTCAGAACTTTATGGGAATTCGTTCAGGAAACTAATGAATGGGTATCACTGACAAGCTTTCCAAAGTGGAAATTATATGAAACTCTCATCTGACAGAAAAGGGTAACAGAAGAGAAAGCCTGGACTTTTGCTTTTTTGCTTTGTGTGTGTGTGTGTGTGTGTGTGTGTGTGTGTGTGTGTGTGTGTGTTAACGTCAGTTTTAAAGGAGATTCACATTTTCACTGTTCCATTGAAGCGAATTCAATTTTATGCAGGAAGTGGCTGAATGGAATTATATTTCTAGGAAGTCACACAGTGAAGTGGAAAGTACAAGTAATTCTTGACCCAGCTCTGCTATTAACTGGCCTGGACAAGTTCCTATCCCTAGCTAGCCATATTTCAGCTTCCTAGGCTATAGAATGTACTGTGTACATTTACAGACCCAAAGAAGGCAAATGAGATAATGGTGATTTTAAAAAGTTGAGTATATAGAATTACATAAATGTGAGATATTGAATTGGTTGTCATCTTAAGGATATCCCAGGCCTACTGGCTAAAAGTGAAGTAAGGACTTTCCTACTTAGTATAACAAGCTCAGGAGGTCTTATCCTCAAGCAGATAAGATGTGGAGTAAAACTATTTTAAACAGACCTGATTTCTAAAGCAGGGTGAGGTTTGGTTAGAAACGGATAAGATAAATGTATTTAATACAGATGTGTTCCAATCTGGTATCAAGGACTTGGCAAATGGTTCTTGGTTAACACCTATTTCTCTCAAATTCCTGAATGGCTTCCCATCTGGATCTGGAAGTCCCACAGCTGCTTTCCTCATAGGTCTATTCTTGACTTGCCTATGATAACAATTTTTTATATGTTTTTCTATTTTGTTCTCCATCTAGAGGTCCTTTTCCCTACCTCTGCCCCTCTGTCCAAATATCTTTTTTTTTTTTTTTTTTTAAAGATGACCCGCAAGGGGATCTCAACCCTGGACTTGGTGTTGTCAGCACCACGCTCAACCAGTGAGCGAACCGGCCATCCCTATATGGGATCCGAACCCGTGGCCTTAGTGTTATCAGCACCGCACTCTCCTGAGTGAGCCATGGGCAGGCCCTCTGTCCAAATATCTTAATCGTGATTCCAAAGAAGGCAGAAGCTAGGTTTTTGCCATTTTACTTGTACTGAGTCTCAGAGCCCCACTCAGTCTGGAGCAAGGTGTGAATGAGTGCAGTATAATGAAGTTCCATGGAGGATGATGATGATGATGATGATGAACAGAGGGGGCGTGATTTTCACAGTCAGGAGCTCTTGGTTTCTGTGGCACTTCAGTATTCTTCTCTGTGATGTGTAGTGTTTCAGGATGGCAGCATGCTGTGAACAAAGAAAATTGTGTTCTGTAGTCTCTTTAGATATGCTGTGACTTGGCATGGGCTGAAAGCAAATCATGCACCTGCATAACCTTTTCAGCTTGACAAAGAATCATGTCTCTCTCCTGCTCCCCCTCCCCACCCTCTGCAGGAAATATTCCCAGACAACAGTACAAACAAGCCTTAATGAAGTCTTTCCTCAGATCCCGACATCTTTTCCTTCAACCTTTTCTTGGGTTTAGATGTGTAATTAAGAGGAAAGTGGAGAAATAAAATCAGGTATAAGATGCAGCTGGGAATTGAGAGCTACCTAATGGCAAGTAAAGACCAGGACCTCTGCCTTGGCAGCTCTTTTGACAGTTTAAAGAGAGCAAGAGACATGGTAAAATGATGGAGGAATTAAGATGCTTTCGATGGAAAAATTGCTTGCAATTAAATGAGAACGTTTTCTCAGAGCTTTTGAGTTTCTTGTATTTTTGTCTTTTTGTCTCCAAATAAGAGAATTTCAATGCCTTTCAGCCGGTATTTAAAGATAATATATGGGAGGTACCTAGTGCTTCCTTGGGAAGTCTAGGAACACATCCTTACAATTATATGCAAAATTTTGGGCTTTGTGTACTTATCTGAAAAGAGTCCATAGATTTTATCATGGGGTTCAAGACCCACCTCTTTCCCCAAAGTTTAAGAACCACTGGTATTAGATAACAGAGAGAAGGGTCTAGAGACAAAATCTGGAAGGATGGCTACATTTGGAAGCCATGAAGAGAGGGTGGAGACTATATAAGTTAGAGAAAGAGGGCAGCCCCGGGGGGAGTGGGTAGGGTGGTTAAGCTCATGCACTCTGGAATTAGTTACACCTGAGCTCAGAGCCTCGCGCCTCCATCTTTAACTGCGCTGGCTGTGACCTGAGGCAAGTTACACTGTAAGCCTCAGTTTTTCCATCTATAAAATGGTATGATAGAATCTACGTCATAGAGTTGTTGCAAGGATTAAGTGAGGTCATCCACGTAGCATGCCTCCCTGCTTCCCTATTGATTTGATGTGTGTGTGGTGTGTTTTTGTATGGTCTCTGTCTCTACACAAGTATTTTGGCATTTTCCTGCCTACTTCATGCCTCCTTCTAGACCAAATGCAGGCCACAGAAGGCTTGGTGTTATGTTCTGCTATCTGTTTTTTTCTGTTTTGTGTTTAGAAAAATAATCAGTGTGAGCTGGTGTCCTTGGCTGAATATTCTCCTTTCAGCTCCTCCAAGGCCTGTTTGCTGGCTAGGCTGAGAGTCACATATTTGCACTTTTCCAACCAGGGTAGGGAGCAGTAGAGGCTAGGGACTTGGCATGTGGAGCCAAGCTAACCAGCTACCTTTGGGAAGGAGAGACCAAATCAGACCTGGGACGGGAGAGCCTGTCTTCTGCAGTGCCCCAGATAGCAGCAGCCTCAGGCAGCCTCAGAAGCTGCCTCTGTGGCCTACTTCATTTTGTAATTTGCATGATAGGCCAGAAGATGGAGCTCTTAACCTTGGAGTCAAGAGCCAAAGGCTCTGACTTTTTCCACATTTATTTCTATTTTTTAAATTTATTTTTATTAATTTTTAAATTTTTTATTGATGGTGAATATTCATGGAATACAAAGCTGATTGTCACCACTCGTGCCCAAGATGTGATGGCCAGATCCATACTGGCAGCATGCCCATTACCACAAATTGCGATGATACCCTGTGTCCCACACTCAAGCAGTTATCCCAGGAGGTTATCCCTGACCTCCCTCCCCATCCTCCTTTCCCCACTCCACTTTGTATCCCTGGGTATTCTCTCTCTGTCTACAAGTCCAACACACCACTGTGGTCTTTCTTTCCTTCCTTCTTTCTCACTTAGCTCCCACTTATGAGTGAGTACATGTGGTATTTATCCGTCTATGCTTTGCTTATTTCACTCAACATAAGCTTCTCCAAGCTCATCCGTGTTGTTGCAAATGGGAGAATTTCATTCTTTTTTATGGCAGAATAGTATTCCATAGTGTGTATATACTACATTTTCCTTATCCAATAGTCTGTCAATGGACATTTAGGTTGGTTCCATATCTTGGCTACTGTAAACAGAGCTGTGATGAACATCGGAGTGCAGGTATCTCTTTGACATGATGATTTCAATTCCTTTGGGTATATACCCAGAAGGGGGATTGCTGGATCATACAGATCTATCTGTAGTTGTTTGAGAAACCTCCATAGTGTTTTCCATAGTGATTGTACTAATTTACAGTCCCATCAACAGTGTAGGAGCATTCCCTTCTTTCCACATCCTCGCCATCATTTGTTATTCTCCGTCTTTTTGATTATAGCCAGTCTAACTGGGGTGAGGTGGTATCTCAGTGTGGTTTTAATTTGCATTTCCCTGATGACTAGTGATGTTGAGCATTCTTTCATGTACCTGTTGGCCATTTGTATGTCTTCCTTTAAAAAATGTCTATTCAGCTCCTTTGCCCACTTTTTAATTGGGTTATTTGTTTTTTACTGTGTAATTGCTTGAGTTCCTTGTATATTATAGATATTAGTCTCTTGTCAGATGCATAGTTAGTAAAAATTTTCTCCCGCTCTGTAGGTTGCATTTCACTCTGCTGATTGTTTCCTTTGCTGTGCAGAGGCTTTTCAGTTTGATATAGTCCCATTTGTTTATGTTTTCTTTTGTTGCTTGTGCTTTTGGGCTCATGTTCATAAAGTCTTTGCCCAGACCTAGCATATGACAAGCCCACTGCCAGTATCATTCTGAATGGGGAAAAACTGAAGGCTTTTCCTTTAAGAACAGGAATGAGACAAGGATGCCCACTCTCACCACTTATATTTAACATAGTACTGGAGGTACTAGCCAGAGCAGTCAGGCAAGACAAAGAAATAAAGGGCATCCAGATTGGAAAAGATAAAGTCAGACTGTCCCTTTTTGCAGATGACATGATATTATATATAGAAAAATTTAGACTCTATCAAAAAACTCCTAGAGCTGCTTAATAATTTCAATAATGTTGCAGGGTACAAAAAATTTTTCCACATTTGAACTAGAGGAAAATCAGATCCACCAGAGATCCTAGGAATCACTTCTCTCTCCTCATTCCTCTCCCTACCCTGCACACTTCACTTCTACCAGGGCTGGGATCTGTCTTCTTGGGGAGTGGGGAATGTGAGCACATCTTCCCTTCGGCCACCATCCTTGGCCCCTCTTGAATTACCACATTGCCAGAGTCGGTGTAACTGACTCCTTCTGCCTCAGGTTTCCCCCTCTAATCCATCCTGTCCTCATGGCAGATTTCAGAGATGGTCTCAGTTTAATTGTGTATGTTGACCTAAAAAAGAAACAGACCGAATACATATAGCAAGGATTTGTTTAGCCAATATGATGACTGCAACCCAGAAGACACATAGATCAGGAAGCCCTGAAAAATATGTTCCGAAGAGGGCCAGCAGAGCTTAACATTTCACAAGAAGGGGAAGGGTCAAAAGAGAAAAAGACAGCCCTGCCTAATTACTTCATCAGGTTTTCTGTTGGTTGTATATTGACACATAAATTTACCTAATAAATAATACTAGGTAACAATTGTACACACAGGGGTTTAGGGTAAGGGTAATAAGAAGTATTCTAGGTTATTTTCTGGCTTTCTGGCATCATATGGCTGCTTCTAAGTAAAATGGTCTTATGATAATGTTTTCCAAGACAGGTGGACTTGATTACTGACTCATCCCAGATCTCCCAAAGCACTATAATTTGGTTGACCTGGGCAGAGCAGATTCTTTTGGTGATCATGTAGCATAGTGACCTAGAACTCTAGAATCAGACAGTCTTGCCCTTGACTCATCTCATCAGGTGAAGCTTTCCACACCTCCTCAGAGAAGCTCTCCCTGACCACTTTCTATAAAGTAGCTCTCCTAATCCTCCATGCCAGTTACTCTCTATCACATTACTCTGTCGTTTACTTCATAGTAGCTATTACAACTTGTAGTATCTTGTTTACTGTCTCCCTACTAAATTTTAAGGGTCAAGAGGGCAAGGACTCTATTTGTCTTATTGCTATTTTCCCAAAACCCAACATGGCTGGATACATAGGTTCTCAGTAAATGTGTTTTGAATTAATAAATGAATGGTTGAATCTCCACTTAATGACTGCCTGACCTTGAAGGAGTTGCTTAACTTCTTTGAGCCTCAGTTTTCTTACCAGTAAAATGGAGAAATAATAGAGATTTTATGACTATAAAATGACACGATGAATTTATACCACTAAACTCAGGTCCGGGTGCATTTTTAGGAAGAGTTCCCTAAAACCTTCAGCAATGTCCTACTTTCTATGACATAAGAAAAATAAAGTCTGAACTAATTAGCCAGCTCACCACAATTTGACCACAGCCTTTCTTTATCACAACTTTTACTTCCTACTGCTCTTCTCAACAGCTTTCTTCTTTGGCCCAAATCATGGCTACCCTGAATGGGCTATGTTCATTACTGCTCTTAAATCTTTGTCCAAGACTTGAGATGCTTGTTCTCCTTATCTTGGCTCAATTAAATATAACCTATATATTCAGTCTTAATTCAAACTCATGTCCTCTGTGTTACTTTCCTGAAGTGCCCCTAGTCATAAAGATAATTTTCTCTTGTGAATTTTTATAATCTTTGTCATCCATATTACTCATATGGCTCTTATTCTATGTTCTACGAGCTTGTCATTACATTAACATATATCTTGTTTCCCTGTTTAGACTATTTAGCTCCTGGAGAGGTGTATTATGTTTCAGATTTCTCGGCATCTTCAGTGCAATTACAGCATGAACATAGTAGATGTTCAATACATTTCTGATGAGATTGAATTAAAAGTAGGTATATTTACTAACTGCTTTCTATATGCCCGGCATTCCTTGAGGCTCTGTGGAATATATAGAAAGATATAAGAAAAATAATCATTGCTTTTAACGAACTTATGATGTTGTAGTAAACTAAAATCAACATACAAAATACTTAAATAATCACAGCATGGTAACTGCTATAAGGAAGGTATGAAGTGCTATGAAGATTCGGAGGAGGGGGAAATGACATCAGGTAGGGATGTCAGGGAGAGTGGAATAAAGAAAGGCTTCTTGGAAGAAGTGGTCTTTATTAAAAAAAGAAAGAAAAAAGAAAGAAAAAGGTGGCCTCTTTGAGATTGCTTTTGAAGGATGGTTAATTTTTTTTTTTGCGGCTGGCTGGTACAGGGACTGAACCCTATGCCCTGATGTTATCAGCATCATGTTCTAACCAATTGAGCTAACCAGCCAGCCTGGTTATAATTTTGATGGGGAAAAATGGGGGTGACGGTAGGATGTGAATTCCAGGATTAGTGAAGAAATGGACAGAGAGTGTGGCAATGAACAACTCAAACAGACATAATAAAACTAGACTGTTTGGCTAAAACTAAATTATTTTTTTAACCTGGTTGGAAGTTACATAGGCATTTGTACTTTTCTTTTTTTTTTTTTTTGCGGCTGGCTGGTACAGGGACTGAACCCTATGCCCTGATGTTATCAGCATCATGTTCTAACCAATTGAGCTAACCAGCCAGCCTGGTTATAATTTTGATGGGGAAAAATGGGGGTGACGGTAGGATGTGAATTCCAGGATTAGTGAAGAAATGGACAGAGAGTGTGGCAATGAACACTAAGACTCAGAAACTGGACAGGAAGATACAGGAGATCAGAAAAACGGTTCTGTTTCAGGGACACTAAAGCTCAACATTGTTTCCAATTTCAGGGCCATGCAAGAGATAGTATACAGGGGTTGAAACTTTAACATGTAGTAGACTAAGTTCACTAAGTGTAGCTTCTTTGGATGCTGAGAATTGTTTGCAATGAGTCTTTTCCCTCTAATAATGTGGACTCACCTACAGCAATGGGACAGTGCATATAAGACAAAAGGCCCCTTTCCTCCTCTTGAGGATGGAGGGTTGATTGGGTTTTAGCCAGCCTCTCTTTTAAACCCAAATCAAATAGAATGCATTACTCATGGTTTTCTAATCTTGCCTTAGATCAGTAGTTCAGTTGTTAAATAATAATTTGCCTTAGATAATTTCCTGGAAAAGTTGGAAGCATTTTTGTGGAATTACTTCAACAATCCTTAGCTCAACCGTGTCTGGGCTTTTTGCTGCCGACCTGAGACTCAGGGAGAAGACGTAACTGAGTCTAGTAAGTCTAGTGAGTCTGTGAAGGGGGCCTGAGCACTGCCTTCCTCCTTCTCTTTAATGCTCTTTAACCTGGCCACTAGCTCAGGGATTAACAATTAATTTTAGAAAGCCTTGTCCTCTCATTCTCAATTACTTCCTCTTGCAATCCCAAGGGACATTTCCCCCAAATTTAAAAATCATCTTCCAAGGAATAAAATCAGAATAGGCAAAACCGATAGTTTCCCAGTTTTCTAGGGTCAGGGACGGCCTCAGATAGAAGCACGAGATTTTCAATTTCTAACAAGCAGTTGGAAGGACCTTGCAGCCCAGAGGCCCCTGAAGGGAGGGAGACGGTTTCCACGGCAACCGCGCCCTGCAGCGGCTGGGTCCGCGGGCTCCCTCCTCCTCCCGGTAGCCCCGGGTACCGCCGGACCCCGTCCTTCCGTGCTCCGCGTCCTGATTGGCTGCCCAGGCCGCTCGCTGATTGGCTGCGGCCGACGCCTCGCGGGCCGGTGGCTGGGGAGGCGGCGGAGGTTGATGGTTGACCGTTGGCTCCAGGATAGGGGTCGCCGCTCGTGTGATCCGCTCAGACTCGACGAGGGTGCGCGGGCTGCTGATGCTCGGCCTGGAGCCCACGGGGAGACCTTGTTTGGCTCCGCCATGCCGGCCGGGAGTAACGAGGCAGACGGCGTCCTCCGCTATCAGGTAGGGCCCCGCCCCCCGCTCCTCCCCGGGGCTCAGCCTTCTCATCCTCTGCCCACCCTCCTTCCTTCTGCCCCCAAGCCCGGGCCTCCCAGGCCACTCCCTGAGGGCGAGGGGAGGCCAGCCCGGGACGCCAGGGGGCGCTCCAGGCGGTCGGGGATCTGGCCGGGGCTGTGAGAGGGTGACCTTGGGCCGAGCCTGGGAGCCGGCCCGTCACTGCCGCATCCCTTGCGCTGCCGCCGAGGAGCCCTGAAGGCCGGCGGGCGGTGACCTCTGTTCTCCTCGGGTCTTCCCCGTTGGGAGAGGCCGGCTTCTGGCCTCGCGTTGTCCTGCCGGAGCGTGGGCGAAAGGGTAGACAGGGATCTTGCTTTGGTGGGGCAGGTCTTCTCTTTGTGTGTTTATTTTTGATTCCTCAATGGCTCAGAGGAAGAGCTAGAAAGACTGTGGCGGCTGGGACCAGTTCCCTTTAGTGTGGCCAGCTTTGTGACTCCCTCCGCTCCACTGCACAGACATCTGACAAGTTCTGGGTAGGGAAGCACAAAGGGGCTGGGGAAGTGTTTAGGGTTCAGGAGCAGTGCTCGTCTAAGAGAATGAGAAAATCAGGTTCAGGTAACTGATAATGGAACTGTTGGGGTGGGTAATGTAAATAAAAGGACTAGGTATTAGAGTCTGTTGATTCAAATCCTACGTCTGCCTCACACAGGCTTTGTGACCTTGAGTAAGTCACTTGCCTCTTGGAACTTCCGTTTCCCCATCTATTAAAATGGGAATGGTAATATCTGCGTTGTTACCTCACAGGGTTGTTTTGAGGATCAGAGGAGGTGCTATTTGTGAAAGGGCTTTGCGAAATAATGTTTTTTTGTGTGTGTGACAATCAGCGAGTGAGTGATAGCTCATTGAATTCTCTCACTCCCCCTTTCTTGTGCAGTCAGGTGGTGTGGGTACTGCCCCGGAAAGAGGGCTTTATGGGGGTGGGGGTCAAGTCTGAAGTGGAGGGCTGTGAAGAGGTTGATGGACTGTCTATCAGAAAGTATGGTAGGTCTTGGAAACAAATGTCATGTTGACGTCAGAGACGGTTTCCTGAAGAAGGCAGGGGAAACGTTCCAAGTTTTGGCAAAGTGGGTGTAAGGCGCCGACTCTCCTCATCTTCCTGGTGATAGTTTGCTGCTAGAAGATCCATAATTCCTTCCTTGCTTGCTCAGTCAAAAAAGGAACAATATCTAAGATTTTGGAATTTTTTTTCTATATCTAAGCCTCTTAATTCCTACTAAGTGTATTCAATCCATATTTGGGATACAATGGTGAACAAAAATGGTCAATGTTCTTGCCCCTCCTGGAGCTTAGTGTGGTGGGTGAGAACTATTTTAAATTAATAATCACACAAATAAATATTATTACAAACTGTGATAAGTGCTTTGAGGGCCAGCCCACGGCTCACTCGGGAGAGTGTGGTGCTGATAACATCAAGGCCGAGGGTTCAGATCCCTATATAGGGATGGCCAGTTAGCTCACTTGAGAGAGTATGGTGCTGACAACACCAAGTCAAGAGTTAAGATCCCCTTACTGGTCATCTTTAAAAAAAAAAAAAAGAAATAGCAATTTTAAATCAAATAATCACACAAATGAATATGATTATTACAAACTGTGATAAGTGCTTTGATAGAAGGATAGGCAGTGCTATGAGTGTGTGTAATAGTGGTTCAAGCCTTGGTCTCAGATCAGAGAAGATTTTGTTAAGGAAGAAAATTTGGACAAAGATCTAAAGAGTGAATAAACGTCAACTGAGAGAAAAGGGGGATCAAAGGGCCTTGGAGGCAAAGAGAACAGCTTATACAAAAGTCCTGTGGCAGAAGAGGGCACATCTGGTTAGAAGACCTGAAAGAGGGCCAGTGTGGTAAAGCCATAGGGGGCAAAGAGGAATGGTATGAGGTGTATTTTGGGGTCATAACATAAAGGGCCATTGTAACCCATGCTGAGGAAGTTGATATTTATCTGAGGAACAAGGGAGAATCCACTGGAGGGATTTAAGTAGGGAGGGAAAGCGGGGGTGGGCAGGAGAGGAGAGGGTGCAAGAGAGAGTGAATGAGATCATGATCACATTTTCCTGTTGAAAGATTTCTCTGGCTGCACTGGGGAGAACAGGCTGGAACGAATGTGAGGAGACATTGTCCTAATATGCAGAATGTGTGCAGATTGTATTATTGAGGACATAATAACTCTTAGGTTTCTGTTAGTGTTCTGTGAAATAGACAATTCTGAGTACTTCTGCGATAGGATAGAAAATAGTCATCTCCTTTACATCTACTTCATGAAACTTTCATGGGTGGCGGGGTGAGAAGAGGAAAGGGAATAGAATGGAAACAGGACCTCATGAAAGCTGGAGTCAGGTAATGGGAAAATGGGAACTTGAGATATAGGGAGGAAAAGAGAATGAGGATAGGAGGAGGAAAGAAAATGGGGATGACTTGTAGGAAACACAGTCGACCAATTGACGATTACCAGTTAAGCCTCATATGTGCCAACTAGGCTGTGTGCAGGGAAGATAGACCTGCCGAGGGAGTAGATTGTGTAACCTGATGTAAACTTCTGAATATTATGCCTATGCTCCTTTCATTGGTGTGGGCTACTGTCCTAGCTTTCCAACAGTTCCCTCTGCTTGCTTTCTTGCCCTTCTATAGTCTACTCTCCACGTGGCAGACAGAGGGAGCTTTTAAAATCACAGAATGAAGCAGGTCATACCCTATCTTGAAACTCTTCAGTGGCTTCCTAGTGCATTTTAGAATAAAATGCAGACTCTGACATGGCCTACCAAGCTTTAACATGATCAGGGTCTTGTCTACCCTCCTGGGACTGCCTCTCCTCCACTCTCTCACCATGTACTGCTTCTCTGACTTTCTGTTTCTTTAATATGGCAAGCTCCTTCATACATTAGGAGCTTTGTCTTTGTCATTCCCTCTGCCTGGGGCATTCTTCTACCCAGGGCTTCTCATAACTCAACTCAAATGTCACCTCCTCAAAGTGGCTTTCCCTGACCTTCACCACTAGTCATTCTTTCATGTGATCCTGTTTTATTTCTTAATAGCTCGTATAAGTTATCTGAAGTATTCTTGTTTTGATGTCTTTATTATCTTCTCAATTAGAAGCTTCATGAGGGCAGAGATCAGGCAGAAAATCTTGTGATCTAGCACAATGCCTGGTATAAAATTGGTGCTCAGTTGCATGAGTAAATGAATGACTCTCTCATATCCAAAGCTAAGGAGCCTCTTCCTAAGGAATTCATGGCCTATTCAGCATTAGCACAGAGCAACAGAGGCCATTACTTGATTATACAAAAGCTGTCCCTTTTATGCTGCTGTGTCTTTGCTCAGGTTTTCAAGCTGGAAGATCCTTTTCCTCCTCTACATCCAGAAAATTCCATATTAACCTTCAAGGTCTGGCTCTATATCACTGTAACAGAATTCATCACTCAGTCTCCTCTGTTCACAACACCTGCCAAGGACTGTCACTTCTCCCACCCCCTACTTGTGGAACAGACATATTCATCTCTGCAGCTAACCTGATAGCTTTCTTTGTTGTTGCTGTTAACTTTGAGTGCTTGTCATGTGCCAGGCATTGTGCTAAGTGTTTTCCATGCATTATCCTATTTAATTCTCTCTATAACCCTGAGAATTATGCCCATTTTCCAAATGAGGGAACTGAGACAGAGAGAGGTTAAGTAACTTTTAGTAACTGGCAAAGCTGCCTGTAGCTCTTCCAAATCTAGGGCTGCCTCTCTCCAAAGGATGTGCCCTTAATCACTGTGCATTATTGCAGCTTGTGTCTTTGACACCTAGACCAGTGCCTGGCTCTGAGTGAACACTTAGTGTTTGGGAAGAGACTGGACTGAGGGAGGACATCTAGGAAGCCGTTGGTGTAATTTAGGATGAGTTAATGAAGGCCTATATTACTCATTTTGATGAGCTCTCGAAGTGGTTATTGAAATTTTGAGTTGAGCTCTTAAAGGGGGTAGTCATAGAGGAAGAAGATCTGAAAGCCTTAGGGAAAGCCCCTACTTTGGACTAGAACTGGGGACATTATGTAGCTTCACAATTCTCCTGATCAGGACTTTCAGAACCAAGCAGAAGTAAGTGCTGGAGGAGAAAGCTGGAGAAGTTGGAACCCTCAGCATTTGAGCCAAGTGATGCTGGGAACCAAAAGTTCAGGAAGTTCAGGAAGGGTGGAAGTGGCGGAGGTGGAAGCAAGTGAATTTATGTAGTTACCAAAGCTTTTATGTGGATCAGGCCTGCTCAGGATGGAAAATTTTGCAGATATCATCAAAATAATAAATGATGGTAAATGAGTGATAATTTAGAAGCATGGCTGATGGGAAGAGAATCACATCCCATGTCTTTTGGTGGGCCTGAAAAAACTCCAAGACGAGTTCCTGAAGGGGACCTGAATTCTAGTGCCTAGTGACTGGCCCATGTTGGAGCTCAGTAAATATTTGCTAAGTGAATGAATGAATGGCTCTGTAGAGCACTGGTCAACTGTTCTGAGGGCCATGGTTAGTTTATGGTAAGCAGTCAGTAAATATTTGCTCAGTGTTATTGAACAAAAGTATCAACCATAGATGACAGTTTCTTCTCTTACCACATTGCAGTGTACAGTCCATACTCCTTCACCCCCTCTCAACACATACTAGGTGTCCTTTCCATATGTGAGAATTGGGGAAACTGTGGGCATTCTCTTTACCTGGCTTTACCAATTCTCCTGGGGAGCTTCAGTAGGAGAGATATGGGCCGACTTGCCAAACAGAGATTTGAACAGAGAATTGGGGAACAATTCAGGCTGCAAATTTACTTCCTTCAAAATATGTAGGCCGAGGGTCCTGAGATGGGGGCTGTGGGCCTCAGCCCCATCCCCACATGCAACCAGACAGGCAAGGGAGCAAGCTGCCTTGGGTCCTGAGACAGGCCCTGGGACAGCCCCACCCCCACACGCAACATCTTAGGATGTACTTATTAGCCAAATGTGTTTCTTTGGAGCGTGTGACTTGTCTGCTCATGTCCTTCACCAAATTTCTCCTTAGATTTTTCTAGTTCATTTTTTTTTTTTTTTTTGTCTTTTGTCTTTTTCCGTGCCCCGCAATGGATCGCAACCCTCAGTGTTGCCCCCGTACCGGACCGGGGACCGGCAATGGGATCGCAACCCTCGGTGTTGCTCCCGCGCCTCGCTCAGCCAGTGAGTGGGAACTGGTCTGTATGTGGGATCCGAACCCTTGGGCAGGAGCGCCGCCGCGCTTCCCAAGCGGCGCACTATCCAGTGCGCCACCGGGCCGGCCCCTTTCTAGTTCATTTTTAAGAGTTCTTTTTACATTAAGGATGGTAATCTTTGTGTGTTAAATTTGTTCTTTATCAATTGATTTTAATTTAATTTGTGATGTTTTCCTTCATTTCTATGTTGAGAAAATAATTTTCTGTCTAAACGTTACAGTAAAATTTTTTTTTAAAGTGCAAAATACCACAAACATCATGAATTAAGACTACTATCCTAATATTTGTATTAGTTAACTACCTGAGACACATGTAGAATACTGCTTGTCAACACACTCTTTGGTAGCCTGGGATCCGAACCCTCGGACGGGAGCGCCGCCGCGCTTCCCAAGCGGCGCACTATCCAGTGCGCCACCGGGCCGGCCCCTTTCTAGTTCATTTTTAAGAGTTCTTTTTGCATTAAGGATGGTAATCTTTGTGTGTTAAATTTGTTCTTTATCAATTGATTTTAATTTAATTTGTGATGTTTTCCTTCATTTCTATGTTGAGAAAATAATTTTCTGTCTAAACGTTACAGTAAAATTTTTTTTTAAAGTGCAAAATACCACAAACATCATGAATTAAGACTACTATCCTAATATTTGTATTAGTTAACTACCTGAGACACATGTAGAATACTGCTTGTCAACACACTCTTTGGTAGCCTCTTTTTGTACAGTATAAATAAGACTTTATTTTTATAGTGAGAATAGAATGTTACTTGAGATGTTCTGCTATTAGGATTAATTACATTATTGTTTTTATTATTGGTTAAGCAATAATTGCTGGTTAAGCAAACAATTTTCTTCTCAACTTTTTGTTTCATTATTGGTGACATCATGTTAAGATAATTTTCTATAGCCTGTACTACATAGAACATGCTGTTTTCCAGATCTACTAACACTTTGTGATAATGCTAGTTTTGTGCCAAACAGAAATAAGAAATTATTTTTTATGTCAATTCATACTGTGAAAATATATATATATATATGTAATTTATAATTGTGTATCTTGTACCATTGAGTATATTTCTGTCAGCAGAAAATCTCTGTTTTGACTAGGAAAAAATAGAAACCAAACATACATTAAAAAAATAGGTAGATAATTGTCTTAGTTCATGGTTTGCCTTGGCAGGGTAGAAAAGCCTCATAGTAGTAATCAGGACAGAGAAAAGCAACTCAGTTTATTCAAAATCTGCTGCTAGGTAACAGCAACAAATCTTAAATAATGGAGAGGTTGGTTGTTTCCCATAATGTAGTAACAAGCTTACTCTGGTCTTGGTTGTTAGGGAGTCATTATGTATGTATTAGTTTTTGTTGCTGCCATAACAAATTATCACACATTTAGTGGCTTAAACAACACAAATTTATCATCTTACAGTTCTGTGGTTCAGAAGTCCAACTCAGGTCTCACTGAACTAAAATCAAAGTGTTGGTGGGGCGAGCCGGCCCGTGGCTCACTCGGGAGAGTGCGGTGCTGATAACACCAAGGCTATGGGTTCGGATCCTATATAGGGATGGCAGGTTCACTCACTGGCTGAGCGTGGTGCTGACAACACCAAGCCAAGGGTTAAGATCCCCTTACCAGTCATCTTTGTTTTTAAAAAAAAGTGTTGGTGGGGCTGTGTTTCTTTCTGGAAGTTCTAGAAGAAAATTTGTTCCTTGCCATTTCCGTCTTCTAGAGATTGACTGCATTCTTTGGCTTATAGTCCCTTCCTCCATCCCTTCCTTCATCTTCAAAGACAGAAACATAGCATCTCTCAGACCCTACATTTGTCATCACATCTCTTTCTCTGACTCTACTCTTCTGCCTCCCTCTTCCACTTTTAAGGATCCTTGTGATTACATTGACATTACATTGTAGTTTACATAGTCCAGGATAATCTCTTTATTGTAAGGTCAGCTGGTTAGCAATTTTACTTCCATCTGCAACCTTAATTTCCCTTTGCCATGTAAGGTAACATATTCACAAATTTTAGGGATTAGTATGTTCTTCTCTTTAGGGGGCCTTTCTCCCTATCACAATGTACTAACTAGTAATCTTTACCGAACAGGAGTGACTCCAAGTGGGGTTCGATAAAAGAATGACTGAGAAACCAGAGCTGTTTTGGAATTTGAGGCGCCTAGCAGGCTGCTGAAGAGTCAGAATGGGAAGCTGGGTATTCAGGAGCTCTTAGCCACTGAGGAGAGGAGGTCTGGAACAGCTGCACAAGTCCTTGTGGAACTCTTTTTCTTGTTATCAGTTATCCGTATTCAGTGAGGAAGTAATTGAGGGCATGAGAGAGTTGGGGATCTGTGGGTCAGGTTCAGTGGTGAGGTCTATAGGGGCCAGTATTCAGAGGCTCTGCTGGATGAAGAGGAAGATGGGAATGAATAAGGAGATGGAGAACTATTGGGAGACTGGTCAGTAAAGGGCAGTTTGGAGTACAAGGTTGTGGAGCACAAAGGTTTTAAGGAGGTAATAGTGTGGATCTTGAGCTATTCTCACTGTGGCCATTAATCCATGATTAGGTGGTCTGAGGTCTCTAAAATGACCAGGTTCTTTGCTTTTGGCGAAATTAGCACATAATGTTAATAAGGAACACAGACAGACTTGAGTTAGAGTTCTCCCTATCCCACTTAGCTCTTGTGAGATCTTACTTAGCCTTGATTTTGGACTCTTTTGAGGATTAAGTGAGATAATATATGTAAAGCACAATGCTAGGCATATGATAAGTGCTCAGTAGGGACTGGCCAGTTAGCCCAGTTGGTTAGAGCATGGTGTTATAACCCTTGACACCAAGGTCAAGGGTTTGGATCCCTGTACAGGCCAACTGCCAAAAATAAATAAACAAATAAATATTTGTTCCTAATACTAATTGTATCAACTCAGTTTGCTGATTAGAAACTCTGGAAGTCATCTCTATATTTGTTGATCTTTAAGTGGTTAAATATATCAGAACTCAGAAAAAAGTCTGAACTTGACTCTTTTTTTTGTTCTGGACAGGGATGGGGATGGGGTTGAGAGGGGTTGTGTTATATACAATCTCTGAAAACACTGGATCTTTACAGGGAAGGATGAAATGGGTCTTTGAGGTAAAAAGTCTGAGACTTACTGCAGGGAAGGAGGTGGGGTTGGGCAGGTTCTCTATTCTTCAGGTTCAGAATGGAACAGCAGGGGGGTTGTGCAGGTGGGCTCTGCTTCCTACCCTCCCTCCCCTGCAGCCTCTGTGGCTGCCACCTAGAGCTGGGGCCATTCTGTAAGGCTAGGCCTTGCCCCTGCTTTTTAATTTGTCCATTAACACTAAATGAGAATTTACTCTGCTACTCAGCTGTATTCATTTATTTTTCAAGTCTCATAACAATGCTTTCTCTCTCAAGACTTACCTTGCAATTTCAATGTTTTTATTTAACCCCCTTAGTTCTTCTCATCTTATCTAGTCCTTGAGGTAGGCACTCCAAGTCAATTCACATTTACGTAATGGATCATTGTCAATGAACAAGGAGGAAATACAGAAAAGATGATACTTAGAAACAGGGCTTTTTCTCTAGTTCACCCTTCTTTCTCTCTCTCTTTTCATCCCTCCTTTCCTTTTTCTCCTAAGCTTATATAATGTTGTTCTCATGATTCTAATCTTTTCTGTCACAGGACTCTCTGATGAAAGTTATGGACCTTCTCCCAAGAAAAGGGCACATTCACACATATTCAGATCCTCTGAAGCCCATTCATAGAAACCCTAGAAATCCATGGACTCCATGTTGAGAAATCTCTTTGCCATAAAAAATGATGGTATCAGAGGAAATAACAGCCAGCTATTGAGGAATCTACAGCAGGCACAAAGAGACCTGATACTTCTTTTTCGTTTGTAATGATTTCAAACAAACTTTGTATATGTTGAGATTTATGGAACGTTTTAAGCATATACCAAAGTAGAGAGATTTGCATAATGAGTCATTGTGTACCCATGACTTGGCTTCAGCAATGAACATACCATCTTGTTTCATATATGTCTCCATCCATTCTCTATAACCCAGATGTCATATTATTTCATCAGTAAAACTTCAGTGTGTATCACTAAAGATTAAGGACTCCTTTTTTAAAATGACATAACTGCCAAGATGATTATCAAGCTTAAACTAACAATAATTCCTCAAGATAATCAAATATCCATTCAATTGTTTAAATTTCTGTGAGTGCCTTGTAATTCTTTTCTTTTTTTCTTTTTTCTTTTAATTTTTAGTTTATTTGAACCAGGATCCAAACACATCCACACATTCACATTTAAACCTGACCTTTCAGGTATTTGGCTAATGATTATTGACAGTGGCTCTGTTTTCTTTGGTAAGACAAAGAGAGTGGATAAACAGTTATTCAGTAAATTTAGGCTGTGGTTAAACAATCTAAATTGAAAAAACTAACAAAAAACAAGTCAATTTTTTAACCTGAATTTTTCAGATGATTCACCTTGCTCTTCATATTTTATGCTTTTATAGTCTTAGTCAAAAATCAATCATCTCTCCCTCCTTTCCTTCCTCCAGTTCCCATTGTGTTTTATGCTGTGTCAGGAATCTGTGGACAGTACAAGTATTAAAGTTAATTGATCTCTGTCCTTTGGGTATTAAAAACTAGTGAGGAAGCCAACACGAATAATTATTTATATATGTATAATTATTCATATATATAAAATTATTCATGTATATGGTTTTATGAGAAAATATATAATCAAATGCCAAATTGTTTATAAAACTAATAAATATTCGTACACTGAAATTTATTGGACACTTATCGTGTGCCAGACATTGTACTGGATGTTAGGTGCATAGTGATAAACATAAGACACAGTGTATCCACCCTCCTGGAACTTACTGGAATGTGAACTACTTACAGGGGTAAGCTACTATACTGGGCTCTGGAAGGAGGAAAAATATGTGGTTCCTGATATCAGGGAGTTCCTGATCTAAAAGATAAGCTAAGTAAGCAAATAAGTCCAAAATAAAGCCCAGTTTTTTTCCTCTTAAAAATTATTCCTCAGGGCCTGCCCGTGGCTCACTCGGGAGAGTGTGGTGCTGATAACACCAAGGCCGTGGGATCGGATCCCATATAGGGATGGCCGGTTTGCTTGCTGGGAGAGAGCGTGGTGCTGACAACACCGAGTCAAGGGTTAAGATCCCCTTACTGGTCATCTTTAAAAAAAAAAAAAAAAATTATTCCTCAGGACTTGACTATGAGAGACTTTACAATTTAGCTGGAAGTGAAACTGATATACTCTGGAAAATTGTTAGTTGATTCAAAGCACCTATGGTGATGAGGAAGACACTGATGTTAAGGATGCGTTTGAAGATTTTGAATAACATCATTTTATAAAATGTGAAAAAGTATTTCTAAGTTAATGTATATTATTTTATACATATGTAATTTTTCAGTTTTATCTGTAAATATTTCAGTATGTATCTCTAAAATAAGGATTCTTTAAAAAATTAGCATAATACCACTTAAATAGGAGTGGTGAGAGTGGGCATCCTTAGCTTGTTCCTGTTCTTAAGGGAAAAGCTTTCTGGATGATATTGGCAGTGGGTTTGTCATTTATGGCTTTTATTGTGTTATGATACTTTACTTTTATGCCTAATTTGCTGAGAGTCTTTATCATGAATGGATTGCCTTATGTTCAGGTTGTATTATTTGGGGGAATAGATAGTGACATTGGAACAGTAAGCTGGAAATTTGAGCAGGAGCTGTAAGGAAGGTGAGGATTTAGTGTGCTGGAGAGTTTGGGGAAAGGGTATGTTAGATGACTAGATGACCAGACAGTATGAGCATGAAGGTGGGAATGTGCACAGTGTCCTTCGGATCAGTCAGCCTGCCTGGAGTTGCAGGTTCGAGAAGGGAAATAGATTGGCAGGGAAACTAGCTGAGAGTTTTTTGAAATAATTCAAGGTCTTTTGAGGGTATTGATAAAGTAGGTGCCATTGTATTCATTCTTTTAACAAAGACTTGCTGAGCACCGACTATGTGAAAAGTCTGTGCTGGGTGCTGGGATGCAGTGGTGAGGAAGACAGATAAGGTGCCTCCCTCAAAGAGACTAGAAAGAGACATTTCATTACTAAGGAGAATTGCAGTATGCTGTGAAGGCATATAAATAGGGGGAATCTAGCTTAGTTTGGAAGTAGGGGGGCCATTCAGAGACGGGCTCCAAGGAAGTGCATTTAAGCTGAGATCTAAGAGATGATGAATAAGTATTAACTGCTGTTGGTGGGGGTGGGATGGCAGAGAGAGAGAGAATGGTAGTTCTAGGCAGAGAGAGCAGCACTCAGTGAAGAAGATGGATGTGGTTCCAGAACTGAAAAATGCCCAGTATGATTTAAAAGGCTGGAGAGTGTGGGGTAGAGTGGATAAGAGATAAAAATGAACTTGAGAGAAATTGCAAAAGAGGACTTGAGAAGAAAAGGGAACTAACTCCCTGAATGCATGTGGTAGGCACTCGATATGTGTGGAATGGATGAATGAATAAGTTTGAAATTTCAAATGCGGGCTAAGAAATGATGGTGCTATGGGTAAGAATAAATAAATGAGCACAGGGTGCTAATTTTTTGAGGAAAGTCAGTTTGGCTTTAGACATATGAGTTTTTAAAAAATTTATTTTATTCAAAATATTTTAACATTTACTTGTACATGTTTGTGGGGTATAGTGTGTTGTTTCAATACATGCATATACTGCACAATGATTCACTTAGGGTAGATAGGATAGTTTTGTACCCATTAGTCCACCACTTCTCCTCCCCACTAACCCCCTGGAACCATTCTACTCTACTTCTATGAGAGCCACATTCATTGATTCATTGATTCATTGATTCATTCATTTATTTATTTATATTTATTTATTTTAGATTCCACATGTGAGTGAGATCATGTGGTATTTGTCTTTTTGTGCCTGATTTACTTAACATGATGGTTTCCAGTTCCATCCACGTTGCTGCAAATGATAGGATATCATTTTTTTAAATAGCTGAGTAGTATTCCATTGTGTATATTGTACCACAGATTTTTTTTTTTTATCCTTTCATCTGTTGATGGGCATATTTAAGTTGATTCCATCTCTTGGCTATTGTGGATAGAGCTGTGATGAACATGGGAGTGCAGGTGTCTTTTTGATATATTGATTTCATTTCCTTTGGTTATATACCCAAGAGTGAGATAGCTGGGTTGTAGGGTACATCTATTTTTAGTTCTCTGAGGAATCTCCATACTTTCTCCAGAGTGGCTGTACCAATTTACACTCCCACTAGCAATGTAGGAGAGTTCCCTTTTCTCTGAATCCTCGCCAGCATTTTTTATTTTTTAGTCTTGTTGATAGTAGCAATTCTAACTGGAGTGAGATGATATTTCATTGTGGTTTTAATTTGCATTTCCTAAAACATACTATAAAGCTATAGCAACCAAAACAGCATGGCATCAGCATAGAACCAGACAAACTGACTGATGGAATAGAATAGAGAGCTCTGAAATAAACCCACACACTTACAGCCAGCTGATTTTTGACAAAAATATACAATGGGGAAAGGACAGCCTCTTCAACAAATAGTGGTGGGAAAACTGGATATCCACATGCAGAAGACTGAAACTAGACCCCATCTCTCACCATACATGAAAATCAACTAAAAAATGGATCAAAGACCTAAATTTAAGACCCTAAACTATAAAATTACTAGAAGAAAACATAGGGGAAATGCTACACAAAATGAGAGTGGGCAGTCCTTTTTTGAGTGAGACTACAAAGGCACAGGCAACTAAAGCAAAAATACATAATGGGACTACATCAAACTAAAAAGCTTCTGCACAGCAAGGGACACTGTCAACAAAGTGAAGAGACAACCTACTGTCAACAAAGTGAAGAGACAACCTACTGTCAACAAAGTGAAGAGACAACCTACTGTCAACAAAGTGAAGAGACAACCTACTGTCAACAAAGTGAAGAGACAACCTACAGAATGGGAGAAAGTGTTTGCCAATCACACATCAGACAATGGACTAATAATCAGAATATATAAGGAACTTAACAAAAAACACAAATAACCCAATTAAAAAATGGGCAAAGGACCTGGATTTCTTTCTCAAAAGAAGTCATACAAATGGCCAACAGGTGCATGAAAAAATGCCTGACACATCGATCTTGAGGTGCAGCATCCCAGTGGCTTATCAAGTACCGAGCCACACAGTTTCAGGCTACAAATGAAATTGTCAGACTCAAGTTCGGCAAAGGGTAGAGAGCTCTTCCTTGGGAATTATGGTTAGAGGAAGAAGATGAGCCTTAGGATGAGACAGAGGAGACCTGATCTGAAGAGCAGGATGGAGAATTTCAAGGACAGCGTGGCCTCAAATGCTGCAGATAGGTCAAGGAGACCAATTTACACCAAATAAGACACTGTGCTTGACAGCATTTGCAAGATACCAACATGGTATACAGTCCTATAGGTTCAGTGGAGAGGTGAAAAGGGCACAGGATCTGCAGTCACAAGACCTGGGCTCAGTCCTAGCTCTGTCTTTTACCACATTTGTGACTTTGGACCATAATTTATTTAATGTTCTCTGAGTCTCAGGCTGCTCATTTATAAAATGAGAAAGAGAATGGCTGCCGTATTTGCACCTCAAAGGTATTGGGAGGTTCAAATTTAAAAATACTATTTGTAAACCAGTGTGTTCTCCTCCTCCCCCTCCAGGTATCTCAGAAGGGTCTGGTATTCACAAGGTTCTTAAGTGAGTGTTTGAATGAATGTATGCATTTTACTATGACTACTTATTTGTGTTTAAACAGAGACCAGATGAAGAAGCTGTAGTGGATCAGGGTGGGACCAGCACAATTCTCAACATTCACTATGAGAAGGAGGAGTTGGAAGGTAAGAACTGCTGTTTGTTCCACGTGGTCAGGGAAATTGGGGAGAGGCAGCCTGGTGTGGGAAGAATAGAGCTGGCCCTGCCATCTGGAGACCTGGGCTTGAGTCCTAACTCTTTCTTCTTTTAGCCATCAGACCTTGGGGGAAAAAACACTTAATTTCCTGTAGCCTTGATTTCCTCCTCTGATAAATAAAAGTAGGGATGATAATACCTGTTTCACCTGACAGGAATATCATTAGGATCTAATAGACAGCATGTGAGACGGTACTTTGCGCACTATAAAGTTCAATATAAATTTTAGCAAATAACCTATTCCTTGAGAATGTGAAGTATTTAGTTCAGTGCATTGGTTCTTGATGACTGCCTGGAAATATAAATATATGCAAAATTTTAAGAGGAAATAAAGTACAAATAGTTTTAAAAACTCAGTTTGGCTATAAAACTCTGTTTTAACCCCATTTCCAATATTTGTTCTTTCCATTCTACCTATACCCATTTCTGCCTGGTGTTTTTATCTAAACAAGAAAGGGAAAACAGGAACATATCTGTAACATATTCTTTAAGAGTTCACAGTATTAAGTTTTATAAAAACCCAACTGAAGTGGAAGGAAAGGAAGAGGCATTTTTGTTGACCTGCTCTGTCTAGTTTACCTTATTAAGGCTCTTCTTCCTTTCTCTGCTCCCCCCATGACCACTGTGTGGTGTGCTTCTGCTTTCCTCTTTCCCATGGGGCCTAGTTGGACCATTAGCAGTTGGACTCCCACCTAGCCATGGTTTCCTGATTACTGGTTGTGCTCAGTTTTATTAGAGGAAGGCTCATGTTCAGTATAGCTTTAATGAGCCACATTTGGCTCAAAAGCCTTTGTGAGATCTCTGTAGCATCCCCTGCAATGTTGAAGGCTATGATATAGCAACTTTCTGATGCCTGAGACAGCATGTGGAATGTTCTCTCTGTACTGCTTGTTCCTGTGATGGTTTTTTTTTTTTTTTCCTGTTTGTCTTTTTTCGTGTCCGGCAACGGATCGCAACCCTCGGTGCCGTGCCCACACCTCGCTCAGCCAGTGAGCGGGAACCGGCCTGTACGTGGGATCCGAACCCTCGGCGGGGGCTCCCAAGCGGCGCACTGTAGCAGTGCGCCACCGGGCCGGCCCCTGTGATGGTTTTTTTTTTTTTTCCTGTTTGTTTTTTTTCGGGTCCGGCAACGGATCGCAACCCTCGGTGCCGTGCCCACACCTCGCTCAGCCAGTGAGCGGGAACCGGCCTGTACGTGGGATCCGAACCCTCGGCGGGGGCTCGCAAGCGGCGCACTGTAGCAGTGCGCCACCGGGCCGGCCCCTGTGATGGTTTTTTCATCAAAGTTGTACAACCCCTAGAGAAAACTTGTCCTTAGGATGGGGAGAGTGAAAGCTGTAAAGGCTGACTCAGCCTCTGGGTCTGTTACCATAAGAATTTATGTGTGTGGCTCTGTGGAGGTCAGTGGTATTCAGGCATATCAAGGTCAAATTTTCTATGTTATTTTGACCAGATGGAGAAAGAGCCAATGTGGGTTTCAGCGATTGGGAGAAAGTGGGAGAAAAAAAGGATGGGGAGTGAGAGGCTGACATTTTTTGTATGCCCCTTGTGTGTTAGGCATTAGATTAGGCACTTTATACAAGTTGCTTTTTCATCTTCATAGTACCCCAGGCAGGTAGATATCATTATTCCTATTTTACATGTGGGGAAACTGCTCAGGGTCATCTAACCTAATAGCAGATGAGCCTGGGATAGAATCCTGCTCTTTTCATTCTGCCCCCCTGCCACACTATCCAACATTAACCACCCAACCTCAATATAATGCTTTATCATAAAAACATCTTTATGTGTTGCTCCTGCCTCTCATTCTGTCCTGATAACCTTGTTGTCTCTCTGTCCTCTCATTGTACCTTGGGGGCACATTGCTCTCAGTTTAGTTGTCCTTTGGCAAGTACCTACTGGGCTTTTGCCCTCAACAGGGAGGTAACCATTTATGAACACTCTGTCTACTTGCAAGTAGAATGGTAAACCTGGGCAAGCTCTTGGATTCTGAGGACTGGGTTGCATCCATAGAAGTCAGCTGATTAATTATAGCAGGAGCAACTTTTCTGGATAACATCATCTGTTTGTTGTGCATGCTCTACTTTGCTGTAAAAGAAAGCTACTTGTGACATTACTAGGGGATAGTGTGTTGGGAAATGGTCATTTATATGTAGACCTTTCTGAAAACTAGAAACATAAAGTTAGAACTTTTTCAAAAAGTACTACAGGCAAATGGTGCCCAATCCTCAGTCCTGATGTGGTTCGAGAGCAGCTGTGGAAGAGAGGAGAGGGAGTTGGTATTTGCTGGAGGGTTGGCTGTGCTGTGGGTTCCACCCTGACTCACTGTGAAGGACAGCCGTAGGACTCAGTGAGGCTGCGCTCAGGGTGGTGTTGTCTCTTGAAGGCATAGAATAAAATCCGTCCCACTTTGATGGAAAACAGAAGTAAATTGTGATTTGATTCAATATGCATGCTATGATACAAGGTTCTGTGGCTGTACAGAAATCTCTGGGTCTTCCCTCCCCTTTATTGCATACCCTCTACCCATATGATATAAACTATTTCCTTACCCCGCTTTCAGAAGTATTTCTGAGATTTAGTCTCTGGACATTATTAGAAACTTTGTAAATGTAGGTCTTTTTGCGTAAGTTAATTCTGTCAGTAAGAGAAGGTGCTTTAAACTGTAACATTTTTTTGTTTGTTTGTTTATATATGGGAAGAGTAAAAAGCAAACATTCAGACAGCTTTTCAAAGATAAACTCAAAAAGAGTGTGCTTCAGTGGACTCTCCCAGTTCCAGAGGAACACAGAGCAGTTGCTTCAGTTAGAGGAATGGCTTTTAACATTTTTTTCTGGCAGATCATTATTTCTGATTAACTGCTAGATTTATGAATCCTGGAGTGAGTTTAATATCTTCTAATAAGTTTTTAACAGAGGTAAGAGCCATTTGGTCATATTTATAACTTTAAAAAGAGGCTTGCATCTGCTCCATGTTAGATTCCCCCTGTGGTTATTGACTTTGAGTCATCCTGTAAGCCCAGAGGAGCCCAGCACCCTTTCATGTGTGCTAATGAGGTCTTTGTGAGTGCTCTTGGTAAATAGTGTGCATGTATTGCATTGTGTGGGGGTAGCACAATCTTCATCTGCAGTGTGGGTCACACCTGTGGTTTGTTCTGCACCACAAGATTCAGTGCCAGTTCACTAGTGATTGTTCTCCGTAGGTATATACATACTTATTTTGAAAAATATACACTAAAATTACATCTTTTCCATAAGTTTTGTTAAATTAGAATACTTTATTTGCACACATATAGCCCCGAAAGACTAGGTTTGACACTGACTGGAAAAGAGATTGGGGAGTTAAATGGGAAGAAATGGGGCTTGGGTGAGTTGGTAGGTAGGTGAGGGGGGGAAGACTATGTGAATGGCCAGCAAAGTGACCTTAGGATTATTTTAGTGAAGTTTCTGGACTGCAGAATCTAGTTAGATGGACTACATTTTATTGGTGCTGTATTAATTTCCTAGTGTCTACTTGTCAACTTTTCTGCTTTCACTCAGAAAATCCTGCTTCAGAATCCCTAGCCTAGAAAGTGATGCCTGTGCTAGCTGGTTAGCTCAATTGGTTAGGGCATGGTGCTGATAACACCAAGGGCCAGGGTTCAATCCCCGAACTCACCAGCTGCCCTGAACCCCCCCCAAAAAGAAAAAAAAAATACCCAAGAAACTGATGCCTTATTTTCTGACAGCCACTTGGTCCTTCTTAGCTCTGACCTCTGCTGAGCTTGTTTTTATTTCTGTCTCTTTAATGTTTTTAAAAGCCAGGCACTGTGGTTGGCTAATATTTGTGAGAACTGATTGGACCAAAGAAAATTAGAGAAAGAAAATCTTGCTTTTCTAAGATATAAGTTTTACCCAACTTCCTACAGAACTATCAAAGGCATCTGAAGGCTGTCTTCCCTATCATGCCTCAGACCTGCCTAGTGCAAATTTAGATATCAAGCAAAACCGTACATTATTCACTCAACAAACATTCACTGAGTCACTTCTATGGTCCCTTTCTGCAGCAATAAGCGAGGATAGTGAGAACAATTGAACCATTGTGTTTTTTCCAAAGAATGACCTAGCCTGAAACTTTTTGAGGACTTGAACATTAGCCATCACTTGGACAAGACCTGGGAGTCATTTGGTCCAACCTCCTTGTTTCACTTTAATAGTGACAGTGAGTAAATTAACCAATAAGATGAGATCTAATAACACAGCTTCTAGTAACCAGTCACTGCCTCTTCAGTTTATCCTTAGAATGTAGTTAAAATTAAATAATACTAGGGGCCGGCCCGTGGCTCACTTGGTAGAGTGCGGTGCTGATAACACCAAGGCCACGGGTTCGGATCCTATATAGGGATGGCCGGTTGGCTCACTGGGTGAGCGTGGTGCTGACAACACCAAGTCAAGGGTTAAGATCCCCTTACCGGTCATCTTTTAAAAAAAAAAAAAAATTAAATAATGCTAGCAATATACTAGTGTAAGCCCAGCAGAAATATTTGGAATGTGCTCAAGAAGTAGAGGTCCTAGCATGGCTAGTGTTTTAGTCCGTTTTGTGTTGGTGTGACAGAAATACCTGAGACTGGGTGATTTATAAAGAAGAGAGGTTTATTTGGCTTACGATTCTGGGACAACTGCATCTGGCATGAGCCTCAGGCCATTTCTACTTATGGCGGAAAAGTGGCAGGCAGCTGGCAGGTACAAATAGATCACATGGCAAGAGGAAGCAAGAGAGAGGAAGCAAGAGAGAGTGAAGGTGCCAGGGTCTTTTTAAGCAGCGAGCTCTCATGGGAACTAATAGAGTGAGAACTCACTCATTAATCCCCCTTCCCCCAGGGAGAGCATTAATCCATTCATGAGGAATCTGCCCCCGTGAGTCAATCAGTTTCCAACACTGCCACATTGGAGATCAAATTTCCACATGAGTTTTGGAGGGGACAAAACATCCAAACTCCATCAGCTAGTAATTTTCTGGGGGGGTTACAGGGAAGAGGAAGCCCACAGCTGAAATGGCTCTATTGGAGGACTCAAAGTCATCTCTCAGTGAGGCTGTTCTTTACCTAAGTCCAGCTCTACCTAGATGCACCAGATTTTATGACACCCAGGTCACCATTTTAGGGGCGAATTGAAGTGGCTCTCTAGGATTTCTTTATGCTTTTCATGGCCCATGGGCCCTTCATGATCTGCCCCTGCCTGTCTTTCTGTCCTCTTCCACCTCCTCCTCTTCCCCTTTCCACCTTGCCCTGGCCCCACTGGCCATCCTTTTATCTTAGAACCAGCTGTGTATAGTCTCATCTTAGGGCTCGTGTGCTTGATCTTTCCTCTCCCTGGGATATTCTTCTCCCAGGTCTTATGGCTTCTCCTTCTCATCACTCAGATGTCCCCTCTAATTATCTTAGCTAAAGTCTCCCTTCTTCATCCTACCCCCTACCCCAGATACTCTAGTACTTTACCTTATTTGATTCATAGTAATTATCAAATTTGAAATAATATATTTTTCTTTTCATGATGTCTGTCTCCTGCAACTAAAATGTGTCTTAAAGACTTTGTGCTATGTCACCACTGTTTCCCTAGCCTTTGGACAGGACTTGGTACTATAAGGTGACTCTAGTCTGCTGCTAATGCCACCTGGGTTGATCTCAGTGGTATACTGCAGGGACTTCATTAATGTACTATAGTGGAAGATTATTAGTTAACAGATGGTATCTTATTAAGATGGTATTCAACTTAGTCATTGTCATATTTTATGCACTTTATAGTTTACACTGATAATGTCAGGGGTCTAGAATCCCACATCTTAGCAAATGACCTCCTCTGCCTCTATATACTTCTGTTTCTATGAAGTTGCAAAATGACTACATTATGTTCAGAGATATGCCTGTCAAAATGTCCTGAGATGTGCATGAGGCACCATAGGACTGTCCTGAGACAGGGTGAGGGTTAGAGGTGTGATTCCACCAGATACTAAACATTTCATCCTCCTGCCTCTCAACATCCTAAAAAATCTCTGATTATCCTCTCCTCTAATCCTCATTGTTTCTTTTTTATTTTGCTTTATCACTTTGGAATTTGGAGAACAGGGGAGGGAAAATAAAAGGAGGGAGAAATAGAGAAAGGGATGTTAGAGCAGCACTAAAGGCACTTTAAAGGAAATGGGGAACACTGTCAAGGAAGCTGAGTACAGTCTTAGGAAACCCAATGTTTTCCCCAAAAGATGAAAAGAACATGATGAGTTGACAACTCTTCCCATAAAGTCCCTGAGTGGGAAAAAACACAAAACTGCAAAGTGTAGTGTCTTTCCTCTATTCTTTTAGCAACAGTCATCAACACAGAAGATAGATTTCTGTGACCAAATGAGTGAGGATTTCTCTCCAGTAGCAAGCAAGTAATTCTCCAGGAACACTAGCTGGGTGTCCTCCAATTCAATTCAATTCTGGTGCTGTCTACGTGGAGATAGTGTCAGATCCTGCAGGGTGAGGGCTCAGTTCCCAAGACTGCCTCCCATTTCAGATTCCAGTTGCAAGTCCAGGCCCCTGGAAATTCTGACCAACCAGCTGTAAGTCAGGGTTCCCACAACCTCCTCCTTGGGTTCGATTAGTTTGCTTGAGCAGCTCAAAGAACTTAGGAAAACATGTACTCACATTTACCAGTTTATTGTAAAGGATATTACAAATGATACAGATGAAAAGATACATAGGGCAAGGTATGAGGGAAGGGGTGCAGAACTTCCATGCCCTCCCTGAGTACACTATCCTCCAGGAACCTCCAACTTTCAGCTATCCAGAAGCTTCCTGAACCTTCCAGAAGCTTCCTGTTTTTATGTTATTGGACAAAAAGGGTATTATCTAACACTAACAGACTGAGTGGGGAAGCCCAACAAAGCCTATTAGTTCAGATTCTCCTTGGCCTTTCTGTGTAGGATTCCTTCTTTCTGAGAATGGGGCAGGGCTCCTCCTGAAATGGGGATTTTATGACCTATAATCAGATAGTCAGAATTTCCTACCTTAGGGAGAAAAGGAGCAGGTGAAAGGAGGGCAGGAGAAGGTCAGAGAGTAGGATGAGCAAGGAACCGTGGATGAAAACCTATAAATATCTGGGGCCAAGCCCGTGGCACACTCGGGAGAGTGCGGCACTGGGAGCGCAGCAGCGCCCCGCCGCAGGTTCGGATCCTATATAGGGATCACCGGTGCACTCACAGCACTCGCACTGGTGCACTCACAGCACTCACTGGCTGAGCGCGGTGCAGCTGGTCTCAAAAAGGACAAAAAAAGAAAAGAAAAGAAAACCTATAAATATCATAATATCACAGTTCTCTTCTCTAGGAATTCTTCCTGATTAAGCTTTCCATTCTCAGGTCAGTTAGGTCCTTCCTAATCTTCCCATGCCCTGGTGAGTACTTCATCCACTCTAATCACATCTACTTTGGTCACATGTTCCTTTTGTGGACCCTTTCAGATCAGAGGACTTCTTAGGTCAGATTGTGTACTACTGAGGAGATCCTAAGGGGTTATGCTCCTGGGGAGGCACTTAGGAGATATTCGGTTTGCTGAACATTTGTGGAGCGATGACCGTGTGTAAGACACTGTGCTTGGTTGTGTAGGGATTCTGAGAGGAAGGTATGACCTGGGACCTTGCAGATGAGTTGTAGGGGATAAGACAGATAGCTGCTTACTTTAATGCAAGGCAGAAAATAAGTGCATGAAAGAAGTTCTAGCCAATGGCTCTGGGAGTTTAGAGGAAAGAGGTGGCATGTCTGATCAGGGAATCAGAAAAAATACCAAAAAGGAAGGTACATTTGCAGTGAATTTTGAATGAGTGATCTAAGTCAGTGTCCAGAAAGCATTGGCATTTTTGTGGAATGGCAGTTTGGTTCAGGTAGAGAATAGTGTGAGATGATGGTGGTATGAAGCCAAGATTGAGAGGAGGAGATGGAGTCAAGCCAGGCTGTTCTGTTGCTGGGGTAGATGCAGAAGATATACATCTCTAGGTTCCCCCCACCCTAGAATGTTTATTTTGTGTGAGCAAGTAGGATTTCCACTTTTATTTCTCTTGAGCTGATCACTCAGTTCTTTTAGAGATCTTTCCTTTTATTCTCCCTTTGAATGTATAATTTGTCCTAAATGAAGAAAAGACTAGAAAGGAGGCTGGATTTTGAGCATGAACAGTCCTAAATTTGTAGGGGTGAACCATGATCAGAGCCGTGACCAGGAGGATTAGCTTGTAGGGTTAAATTAGTGTGGGAGGCAGGAAGGAGGCCTGTGCTTTGTTAAAGTAGGAGGAATTAAAGGATTGACACCTCTAATCTGTAGGATGTATAATGAGGGGGTAAGGGAGTAGAGCTGGAAATCTATGGTAACTGAGGTTTCAAGCCTGGAAAGTCAAGAGAATGGCAATGCCGTAAACAGAAATGTGGAAGAAATGAGTATGAGCCCAATTTGAGATGGGGGATGGTGAGTTTGCTTTGGGAAATGTTTAATCACTGTAGATGAAGATTTGGGGGTCATTTGTAGAAGTGAACTTTGAAATTAGGAGAGTGACTAGCACTAAAAAGAGGGAAGAAAAGGGCCAACGATGGAAACCTGGGGAGCCTTCCTTTGGTGGACTGTGGAAGGATGGAGAAACACAGTCAGAGGAGTGCAAGTGAGCCAGGAGAGGGCAGTGGGACATGAGGGCAGGGAGCCGAGAGCACCAAGGAGGGAGGTGTGGGCAAGGGATTTGGACACTGCCTGGCATAGAAGGGCTCTCAAGAAAGTCTTCTGAACTGAACTGAGAGAGATGTAAGATGATAGACATTTGGTGGTTAAGTCGTTTCCTGTGTCCCTAATGAGGGCCGCTTCAGTAGAGAGTGGGGTCAGAAGCCACATGCAGAGGCTGTAGAGCAAGGAAGTCGTGAGAAAAGGAAGTTAAGTCAGTGACTGTTCTTGAAAGTGGTTTGAATAGAGAAGAGGACAAGGAAGAGACTTGGGAGAGTAGCACTGCTTTGGGAAGATTTCTTTTTAACGTCAGTCAGGAGAAACCTGTGGAAGGGATGGATGGGAAGGAGAGACTGAGGATAATGATGCAGTAGGACTCCAGAAGGGTGGGAGGTGATGGGTTGGAGAGCCATGCTCATTAGCCTGGTGAAGAGGAGAAGCTGGATGAGGAGAACAAGCCAGATTGAGATATGGAGGAAGTTCACAGTTTATTTTCAGTAAAATATGAATGAAGTGAGGTCACCTGCTCAGAGGGAGAGAATGTGTATAAGGCTGTGGATTTGAGGACAGTGGCTAAAGACTGGAACAGCTTCTGTGGTGGAATACACGGGGAGTGGGCCTGACCTCTAGAGTGCTGAGTGGCAGTAACTGGGCAGAAATGGGGGAAGACCAAGGCTTTGTGCATCGGGCATGGGGGCATCCCTGAAGCTACTGATTCTGGGCTCCAGGCTTGGCAGGAGGCAGGTGAAGGCAAGTGGAAGTGACAGAGGCCTGGAAGTAGGGATCAAAGCAAAAAGCAGGTTTATAGAAGGAATGAGGGAGTAGGAGAGAAGAAACTAGACAGAAGCACTATTGGATTGCTTATTTTCTCGTGTTCCCCTCTCTTTGTACAATATTTGATATCTTTCTTTAACCCCAGCCTCATACTTCTTGTGATTTATAACTAGTCTTTCATTACTATTCCAGATTGTGTAGTCTACAGTGTAGAAAAAAAAATAATGGAAGCTGATCTCAGACTGTATAGGCTGCTTAAATTTATTCCGGGTATTGCGTTGAGCATCTTACATGTATTATCTTATTTACTGCTTATGAAAACCTTATGAGTTTAGATAATAAGCTTTTAGTATTCCTTTTTTAATGATGAGTCACAGAGAGACTAGATAACTTGTTCAAGGTCACATGGCTCGTGAATGATGGAATCAAGTTTTGGACCCAGGCAGATTGACTTGAGCCTTGACTGTGCTCTTAATCACTTTTTTTTTTTTTTTTTTTTGCTTCTTTCATGTGATACATGTTAAAAGAAAAGGAAGGCAAATGTCAACGTTTGTGTTTCTCTTTATTATAAAGAATGAAAACCAAACAGTGTTGGTCGAGTAATAAAATCAAGTACACTTAATTATTTTGTGAATTTGTATAAGTCAACTAACTCTCTGGGCTTCAGCTTCCTCCTCTGCAAGACAAAGGAGCAAGACCAGATATTCTTTTCCAACTAAGTTTGATAAATTAAATACTACCATATACGTAATATTAACTAGATGCTATACAGTCAATTACAAATGATGTTTATAAAGAATACTTAAATATCATGAGAAAATGTTTGAGATATAACAGAAAATAGTATATATCTGTTGAAAACTATAAAAACAAACATGGTATTAAATATGTAAGAATCTTAACAGAAAAAAGAAGAAAGTCAGTGGATCAGAATATTAACAGTGTTTATATCAGGGTGATAAGATTATGGGTGAATCTTGCTTTAATCTTTATATTTATCTTTTTAAAAATTATTATTGTTAGCATATTCATTATTACAAATCACGATTTTTCTTTATGCCCTTTAATCAACTTGTCCCTCCCCAAACCCCCTCCCTCCTTCCCACCAACTCCAAGAACCTTAGGTTTGTTTTCTCCTTCTGAAAGTTCAGTGAATTGTTGTAGTCTTTTCTTTCTTTTTTTCTGTCTTAATTTCTTTCTTTCTTTGTTTCTTTTCTCTCTCTCTCTCTCTTTCCTATCTTTCTTTCTTTCTTAGCACCAAGTTATAAGTGAGAACATGTGGTATTTCTCTTTCCTAATTTGGCTTATTTCTCTTAACACAATTTTCTCCAGACTCATCCATGTTGCTGCAAATGGCAGGATTTCATTCTTTTTTATGGCTTAGTAGTATTCCATTGTGTATATATAACACATTTTCCTTATCCAGTCATCTGTCATTGGACACTTAGGTTGCTTTCATATTTTAGCTATTGTAAATAGAGCTGCAATGAAGATGGGAGTGCAGGTGTCCCTCTGACATGATGATTTCCATTCCCTTGGATATATGCCCTATAGTGGGATTGCTGGATCATATGGTAGCTCTATCTGTAGTTGTTTGAGAAACCTCCATACTATTTTCCATAATGGCTGTGCTAATTTACAGTCCCACCAACAGTGTAGAAGAGTTTCCCTTTCCCTGCATCCTCTCCAGCACTTGTTATTCTTGGTCTTTTTAATAATGGCCAATCTAACCGGGGTGCGATATCTCAATGTGGTTTTGATTTGCATTTCTCTGATGATTAGTGACACTGAGCATTTTTTCCTGTATCTATTGGCCATTTGTATGTCTTCCTTTGAAAACTGTCTATTCATCTCCTGTGCCCATTTTAAAATTGGATTATTTGTTTTTTTAGTGTGAAGTTGAGTTCCTTGTATGTTATGGATATAAATCCTTGTCGGATTTATGGTTTGCAAATATTTTCTCCCATTCAGTATATTGTCTTTTCCCTCTGTTGATTTCCTTTGCTGTGTAGAAGCTTTTTAGTTTGATATAATCCCATTTATTTAGTTTTTCTTTTGTTGCTTGTGCTTTTGGGGTCTTATTCATAAAGTCTCTGCCCAGTCCTATTACCTGGAGTGTTTCCCCTATATTTTCCTTTAGTAATTTTATGGTTTCAGGTTTTATATTTCAGTCTTCAATCCATTTTGAGATGATTTTTTTTAACCACTATTGTAAACTGCCTTTCTGCCAAGACTTGCCACAATTGTCATAGACTGACTGTATTGCCTTTTTAAAAAATCAGTCTGGGGCCGGCCCGGTGGCGCACTGCTACAGTGCCCCACTTGGGAGCGTGGCGGTGCTCCCGCCCAGGGTTTGGATCCCACATACAGACCGGTTCCCGCTCACTGGCTGAGCGAGGTGTGGGCGTGACACCGAGGGTTGCGATCCCGTTGCCGGTCCCGGTCTGGTACGGGCGCGACACTGAGGGTTGCGATCCGTTGCTGGACACGAAAAAAGACAAAAAGGAAAAAAAAAATCACTCAGTCAAATTGTCATTGTAATAATTACATTGATATCAGCTTTACAGTTTGCAAATCATGTTTACACACATTCTTTTGATCCTCACAATGTCTCTGTGAGGTTTGCAGCCATGTGCAGGACAAAGGAGAAGACCTTCAACTCTGAGATCTCTCTATATATTTAGACCTGGAAGTCTTTGAAGTTTTGTCATTCCAGAGTTGTGACCAGGCCAAGGAGTTGTGATCTTTTTTCTCTTATCTGTGCTAGGCTCCTGTTACTACAGGAGTTCTCTCCACAGACCTTCTGCTTTTTTCTAGGTCACAGAACCCTGTATGTGGGTGTTCGGATGCCGCTGGGCCGGCAGAGCCATCGGCACCACCGCACCCATGGCCAGAAGCACCGGAGACGAGGGCGGGGAAAAGGAACCAGCCAGGGGGAGGATGATGGCCTGGAAGCCCTGGCCCACGGTAACACCCTTGGGAGAGAGGGCAGGTGTCCATGGCCAGGAGGCTTGGTGAGGCTGAGGGGACATGTGACAGACATAAGCAGGTGGTCTTGATTCTCCAGCCTATTCGTAGGGTTTTCAGAGCTTGCCTCCAAGAAAAAGAAATGCCTCTAAGAATCAAAAGTATCTTCATGAAAACTTCCCACTTCAGGTCTCCTGAAAATCAATACCATAATAGGTGATTTTTTTTTTTGCTAGAGAATTAGCCATTCTTTTTGATCAGTTTCATCAGTTTTTCAGTTCCTTGTGGGTTTTCTATAAGTGGTCTTAGTTCATAAATTTTTCCTCCCATGAAACTGCTTCCACAGAATAGCTTTTTCTTTGGAAATAAATCTTTTTGGTCTGCATTCGGGATTGTCTTTTATGTATTCCTGAAGTTGTTTGATAAGGTAGAATGCTATATCTGTTCTAAGTTTGAGGCTAAGAGCAGATCTTTCTCTGTGGTTGATTTCCTAGACACACCATCTCAGCGTGTTCAGTTCATTCTTGGCACTGAGGAAGATGAAGAACATGTGCCTCATGAGCTGTTCACAGAGCTGGATGAAATCTGTGTGAAAGAGGGAGAGGATGCCGAGTGGAAGGAGACAGCCAGGTGAGGCCCTAAAATAACCTGGATCAAGGTTGCTTGGGTAGGCAAATGTGTGTCTTTCTGCAAGTGACAGGCCTGCCTCTTTTTTATTTCTTCATGAGAAAAGTGATGACTGATGTGGGTGGGGATTGATGTTCGCAGAGTCTCCTTTGGGGAGTTCTGGTGTTGGCCTCTTTATGATGTCTCTGGTCATACCTATGCCAGCTGACTTAGAGCATGAGATTGGTGATGAAAACACAGAACCTTCAGGGGGTCCTCTCTCATTTGTTTGGGGCCCAGAGTAAGTTCATGGACTAAGCTGGTATTAGAGGTTTGGCTTAGAAGGTGCTGGACAGGGCCACCTCTGTTGGGACCTAGTCCAGCAGACCTAGCATAGGTCCACACTTGTTCTGCAGGTGAACCATAGGGTTATTTGAATTTTAGTTCACTGGCAATCCCAGAATTTTGGAGAATTTAACTTCCACTGGAATAATTCAACCTCATAGAGATCCTTGGTTTATAGCCAGCATAACATTAAGCTTCCTCAGGTAGTTGTAGAGTGACCATGCTTTTCTGAGACTCAAATCCCAGAAGATCCCTCAGATTAACCAGGGTCATGTCTAGGTTCTTCTAGTAACTGACCAGTGAGCCTTACAGATGATACTAAGCCAGAATGTCTGAGCCTTGGAGAAGGAAGCACTGTGGGTAACTAGCAAAGCATGGCTCCAGCTCTCATTGAAACAGCTCTCCATGGACATTTTCTGTGGGTAAAGAGGATTAAACAGGACAATTGATCTAATACCAGGTGAAAAGACAATTGGTCATTCTGTCTTTACAAACTTCTAAAGGTCACACAGAACACTGATAAAAAAGAAAAATATTATTATTTTATTAATGTGATTTGTCAGTGTGTCCAAATGATATAGATTATACTCTTTCATTTTTTAATTGCTCAGGTAATACATGCTCATTATAGAAAGTTAGTAAATAAAGAAAAGCAGAAAGAAGAAAATGAAAATTATCTGTAATCCCACTACCCCAGGGATAATAAGGAACATAATATTTGGTGTTTGTATATTTTAAATTTTCTTTAAATGAAAATGGAATTAAACTATACTTAATCTTGCACTGTTTTATAAATTGCTTTTTTCATGTACCAGTGTACCCTGAACATATAGATTAGATTTTACAATGTTCAGTATGACTATTCAGATATCTTTCTCTTTTGAAAATTCTTCATTTTCTATTATTGGCATCTAGTTATCTATAATGCTTTCAGGTGGCTGAAGTTTGAAGAAGATGTTGAGGATGGGGGAGAACGCTGGAGCAAGCCTTATGTGGCAACTCTTTCATTGCATAGTCTCTTTGAGCTAAGGAGCTGCCTTATTAATGGAACAGTCCTTCTGGATATGCGTGCAAATAGCATAGAAGAAATTTCTGGTAAGGGAAAACAAGACCTTTTATGTAAATTAAGAAGTGTGGTACAGAGGAAAGAATGAAATGGCTGTATGTCCTTAGGCAAGTCACAACCTTCTCCACCTCAGCTTCTTCAGTGTACTCAGCTGTTGGATGGGTTTCAAACTAATAAATGATCTATTTCACAGACTTATTATGGGATTCAAATGACATGGTGTTTAGTCTTCCATTTGCCTGTTCATTTAGCAAACATTTATTTTGTATCTACTGTATGCTTAATAATGTGTTAAACATAGGGGAAGAAAGATAAGACACAGTTCCTACCTTCAAGGAGCTCACCTTCTAGTGGGGGAAATATCCATGGAAACAACGATTGAAATAAGTGCAACAATTGGAATATGCTTGGTAGTAATTAGAGAAAGGGTCAACTGGGAGTTCTGCAGACAAAAAGGAATTAAAGATATTTTTAGGATGATGTCTAGGCAGACATGCAGGAAATTGAGCCAAAGTATCCTCTGACTTCTTCAGCAAGATATAATGGGGACATGTCTGATGGAGTTTCCTGACAGGAAATTAAGTTATTAAAATTTAGTATTAAGTTGTTGTGTTTTGGGAACAGGCTTGGAGAAACAACTGGGTGCATCTGGGTACTTTTCCCTTGGATTGGCTCTGCTTGGCTAGACAGGTTAAATAAAGATTTCTCCAAACTGTTCTCCATTTCAAATATCCAAGTAATCCTGTCTCTCTGGGGCATATGGGAACCCAGGAGAGGGGTCCGAGCTGATGGGATCCTGTGTCCCCCTCCTTTCTAAGGAGGTGCCTCAGAAGTACCACTCTGGGGTGGGCCCGTGGCTCACTCAGGAGAGTGCGGTGCTGATAACACCAAGGCCACAGGTTCAGATCCTATATAGGGATGGCTGGTTCACTCACTGGCTGAGCGTGGTGCTGACAACACTAAGCCAAGGGTTAAGATCCCCTCATCGGTCATGTCTTTAAAAAAAAAAAAAAGTACCACTCTGACTACCTGGGAAAAATGGAACTCTTGTGTTCACCATTGAGATCATATCCATATTTTGCTAACTTTTGGCTATGCGTCTGAAATCCCATGAGGGTCCCTTAAAAGGCTGTGTTATGTAGAAGAATCCCTGGGAGTTATTGAAGCTGTTTATAACTCTGTGTAAACAATGGGGAGCCATTGGAGAGTTTTTGGCAGGGTAGTGAGCAATCAAATTTTGCATATTAGAAAGATGATAATAACAGCAATATAGAGGATGAACTGAAGGGAAGAATGTGTTAGGCTATTGCAACGGTTCAGGTGAGAAATCACCTGCACTACAGACAGTGCAGCATCACCTGCACTACAGCAGTAGGGGATGGAAAGGAAGAGGGACAGTTTCCAGTGAGTTTTGGGAGGTAGAATGGATAAGACCAGTTTGGCAGATTGGTTGGGGGAAATGAAGGAAAGAGAGTTAAGGATTCTGCCCTAGGTGGCTGGGTGGCTGGAAAAATAAGCAGGTCTGGTAGGAAAGATAATTAGTTTTGTACTTACCGAGTTTTATGGGTTTGTGGGACATCTAGATGGAGATATCTAGTGGGTAGTTGGAACTTTGGTGCTTAGGAGAGAGATCTGAGCTAGGATATAGTTTTAGGGGATCATCACTTCATAAGCAGCTGGTGTTTATAGTCATAGAAGAGGTTGAGATTATTAAGTAAGGGAAGATCAGAAGGCTGAGGACAGAAATGGGGGAATTCCTATGTTTAAGCATGGTTTGGGGGGGCTCGCGTGTATAGGTTGGAAGAAGAGAGGTGAGCCAAGGAAACTGAGGAGTGGTCAGAGAGTTAGGAGGAGAATCAGGTAATGGTCATAAAATCTGTATTAGTTTCCTAGGACCGCTGTAACAAATTTCCACAAAATCATTGGCTTAAAACAACAGAAATTTATTCTCTCACAGTTCTGGAGGCCAGAAGTCCAAAATGAAGGTGTCCGCAGAGCCACGCTTTCTTCAAAGGCTCTAGGGGAGAATTATTCCTTGCTTTTTCCATCTTCTAGCTTCTGATGGCTCTTGGTGTTCCTTGGCTTATGGCTGCATAAGTCCAATCTCTGCCTCTGTCTTCACATGGACTTCTTCTCTTCTATGTCTTTCTTTTGTATGTCTCTTATAAGGACATTTGCCATTGGATTTAGGGCCTACTCCAAAAATCCAGGATGATCTCATCTTGAGATCCTTAGTTACATCTGCAAAGACCCTTTTTACAAGTAAGGTCACATTAACAGGTTTTGGGGGGGGTTGTTAGGGCATAGACATATCTTTTAGGGGTCCACTTTTCAACCAACTATAAAAGCCAAGAGGAGAGGAAGTTTCGATTTATCATTGTCAAATGCTGCAGAGGTCAGTGAGATAAGTGCTAGAAACATCCATTGGATTTAGCAACTGGAAGGTTATTGATGATTTTATCAAAAGCAGTTTCATTGGGATAGCCAAATTGCAGGGGCTGAGGAATTTTTCTTTTGAGATAGAAGAGAGAGAGAAGGCAGATTAGAGGGTCACCTGGGATGGGTTTTTCTTTTTTCCCAAGATGAATGATCCTGAAGTAATGATGTGGAGGGAAAGAATCAATCAATATAAAGGTTAAAAACACAGAAATATGGATCTTTGGCTGGAATTTGAAATAGATTTTTCCCATTTGTTGCTTCTAGCACTTGGATAGTCATGGACAGAGTTAGAAATTGAGAATAGGTTGAGGTTTTGGGGAGGTTTGGGGAGAGGTATGTAGGATTGAAGTCACAGTGCCATGGTGTTTCACATCAGGTACCTAATGTACTCATAATGTTAGTGATAAGGACGGGTAAACTGTATCAAGTGTTTACTGTGAATCAGTACTCTATATACATCATCTCATTTAATTTTCCATAACAATCTTCTAAGGTTGGTGATATTATTAGCTCCATGTTACAGATGAGGAAACTGAAATACAGAGAGTTTATGTAAATTGCCCAAGATCACACAGCTAGAAAGTGGTAGAACTGGAACAGAATATGGGCCTTTACCTCCAGAACCCATACTGTTACCTGCTGTGCTGACTGCCATTTAGCACCAGGTATTAGGATTTTTTTTCCTTAACTCTGTTGGACTTGACAGGTTAAAGTTGATACTTGCGGGTAATTGTCTGGGGTGAGTGGTTTGCTAACAATTTTTCTTATAGATTCCATTATTAAATATCCATTTGGAGTTTTACAGTTATAGTTCCTCTTGACCATCACAACAATGTTAAAATCTTAGAGGATGAGAATGTAGGGAAGGTTTGGCAGATGACAGAATAAAATAGGTAATAGTGTGGGCTTTCAAGTTAGTCCTGAATTTGAATCCCAACTCTGCAACTTACTAGATGTGACTCCTTGGGGAATTTTGTAACATTTGGACCTCAGTTTTCTCATCTATAAAAATTGTTATAAAATACCTACTTCTCAGGGTTTTTATAAGGATGAAATTAGGTAATATATGTAAAGTTCAGAGTATAATTTCTGGCACATATTAAGTGCTCAATAGTTTCTATTCCTAATAATAATGATTTGTTACATGAATAAAGTATAATTTTTCACAGAAACTATCATCAAATAGCTCTTTCAGACACTGAAACTGAAATTGCACCTCAGTGACTCTAGTGGGGCTGCTTCTCCCTACCCCTTCCCCTCACCCCCACACCACCTGATGTTGGCTTCCTTGGGTTCATTGACCCTCAGTTTGAGTGTTCATGTGAGTGCCTGCTTTCCAGACCTGATCCTAGACCAACAAGAACTGTCCAGTGACCTGAATGACAGCATGAGGGTTAAAGTGCGAGAAGCCCTTCTCAAAAAACATCATCATCAGAATGAAAAGAAGAGAAACAACCTCATTCCCATAGTTCGCTCCTTTGCTGAGGTTGGAAAAAAACAGTCTGATCCACATTCAATGGATAAAAATGGTAAGATTATTAGGAGTGATTGATCTCTCTCTTTATTAAAAAGACATTTGGGAACTAGTTAGATAGAGATGCTCATTTACTAGAGGGTAGGGGCTATACTTGTCCATGCCCACTTAGACACTTAATACTTTTTAGTGATTGATAAGATAAGTGGCTAGGACTGGTGCCCATCTCTCTCTTGTGGCACAAGGGATGCAATCCTCAGATAGATCTCAGTAGACCCAAGGTGAGTGACTTGTGCCCCAGGGTGGCCTCAGAACTGAGTGGCTTTTCGGAGATATCCACACTGGGGATAATTTGGGACCGTAGAAGGTGAACTGGAACTTTTTAGGAGTAAACAAATGTTTTCGATTAGAGAGACAAAATACAATAGTATAGTCTCTTGAGTCAGACTTCTAGGCTTATGATTCTGGCTTTATCACTTGCAAAGTGTATCTTGGGCAACCTACTAAACCTCTTTAAGTCTCACTTTCTCACCTGTCAAGTAAGGATAATAAAAGGACTTACTCCATAATTTTACTGTGAGGTTCCAATGAGTTAATCTGTGCAAAGCCTTTAGCCCGGTGCATGGTGGGTTGTAAATACTCAATGTTTTTCAGCTGCTGATTGGTTCCCTTTCCTGTGGCCAGGCAGGGCCTCATCTATATTCACCTACTGGTCTCCACATCTACTGAATCACAATGTGCAGGGGATATGCCTGGGAACCTATATTTTAAAAAAGTTCTCTATAGGGATCTTTCGTATGCACTTCTGGTTAAGGATTACTGCCTTAATAGAGAAATAGAAGAGGGTCACGAATGTATTCAGGAAGAGAGTGCAAAAGTAATAAGGCCTCTGTCCTCCTGTTACCACTAACTAAGGAGATAGGTATGTGTGGGTCCTGGCTTCATACTCATCTTAACCTCTTCTCCATGGAGGCTTGGCGGGAGAAGTCATAGCCAACCAATGAGGGATGGGGTGTGTCAGAAGGGGAAAAGGGCAAGGACTCAGAGGATTCTGTTTGACTTTCTCCAAATAGGTCAAACTGTGTCTCCTCAGTCTGTTCCAACTTCAAATCTTGAAGTAAAAAATGGAGTGAATTGTGAACACAGTCCTGCGGATTTAAGCAAGGTGAGCAGAGACATGGGAAGTTGGTTACCAAACCTAAGGTTATTTCTAGTGGAACCCAGAGTTCAATTGCTGGAATCTGGGTAAGCTTTGGTATTTCCAGACCCTTTCTCCAAGACCAGAGCCCTTTCTGCAGAAAAGGAGGCCTGTCTGCTCATGTCTTCTCCCTTCTACCCCAGCCTGGATGATGCTGACTCATTGGTTTGTTCCTCCAGATACAATATGCTGAAAACTGAGATAAGCTACTGGGAGAATTCCCTAACACAGACCTGATTTTTCTGTTACTTTTTGGTACCTGCTCTCCAGTAGCTCTTTCTCACTTTTAAGGGTTTTGCCAAAACAATATTTTTGTTACTGTTTCCTAAAACTACCTCATGGTGGAAACTCTTCCTGAGCACTGTGTCTTTGGTATCTGAGGCGTTCTGCAGTAGCAGTGCCTCACTGAAGTTTCTGGCCCAAGCCATGGTCTTCTTGCCTCCAGCCTCTCCTTTCTCTTGTCTATCCTTGAGGCACAATGTTTCTAAAATACAGATAGCATCATGTCACTTTCTCTGCTCATAAGGCTCCCCATTTTATTTAGAAAACCTGAAACCTCTGACAAAGCATTCAAGTATTTAAAAAGGGAAAGAATGTGACCCAGAGCTATAAAAACATTCCACTTTGAGAAAGCATGGTAGAATGGGATTCAAATCAGAATACCTGTTTTTAAATTCTGATTCTATATCTTAAAAGCTCAGTGGTCCTGGGCAGATCAACTTCACCTCTCTGGGTCTCAGTTGCTTCATTAAAAAAAAAAAAGTGGGACTAACATTTGTCTTATCTACCTTACACAGAATTTGTGTAAGGATTGAATAAAATAGTGTGAGAAAACACTGTTAACACTGTTCATATGTCATTTCAATAGTGTTTTCACTGTCACTGTTATATGAATGTTAAGTATGAGGAGAGTGATTGATTTTTAGGTGGTGGCTCCCAACTTGTCAGAGGGTTCTTTTGGATTTTCAGGTGGACCTTCATTTCATGAAAAAAATTCCCACTGGGGCAGAGGCCTCAAATGTCCTGGTTGGAGAGGTGGATACTTTGGACCGCCCCATTGTTGCCTTTGTGAGGCTGTCTCCAGCTGTTCTTCTCTCAGGCCTGACAGAAGTGCCAATCCCAACAAGGTAAAGGCAAAGATAGAACTCAGCGTATTACATCTAAGGTACAAATTTATGTGAGCACTGGTGGAAGAAACCAGCTAATACCAAAATTTAGGATTAATTAATTTTGGGAATGGTGTTCAAAATTCATCATTGATCTTAGAAAACTGGGGTATGTTTGATTAGCCACGATGCAGAAGAATTCTAGACTTTTAAGGCTATGACCGCACAAGTTCCTATAGCCTTGGAAATGGAGAATTAAAGAGCATTCAAAGGGCATAGCAAGGGCCAATCACTTGTTATAATAGGAAGCCCAAGACTTACTCTCCCAATTCTATAGAGCCACATCCCAGGGAAACATCTCCGTGCAAAGGTATTGGTGTCTCTTTCTACAATTCTGGCAGGGTTTCTAAAGTTTGCAGATACTCCCGCTTTTGTTCAAAAGACTGTTCATGCACTCTAAAGGTGGTGATGCTGGTGATTCAGAGTACCACTAATTACAGAGAGTATTCAGATGTCCAGATCACAATTTAGACTCCTCTAAAGGGCTTGATCACTTCAACTTCCTTATCCCTCTCCTCTCTCCATCATTTTTTTTTTCTTAGAACAAGGAATGGGATTCAGATAACCTTGAATTTGCACTGTAATTCCATGTTTTGAAAAAGTATCCTTTCTATAGGCAGGAATTGTGACTATGGAAACCTTAAGAAATATAACCACAGTATTGAATGAGGTCATACAAATAGCTTCCAATGCCCATAGTAGAGCTATTAGGTCAGGGCAACTCAAAGTGCTCTACATTAGTATGTCTCCTTTTTTTGAAGATACTGTGATGATTTCTGTTTGATGGGAAAGAGAAATGTTATGCTGTTTAGAGAGGAGTAAGATGCTACTTCTTTATATTTACTTACATAATTTCCTCCTCTGTGTGTTTTGCCAGATTTTTGTTTATCTTATTGGGTCCAGTAGGGAAAGGTCAGCAGTACCATGAGATTGGCAGATCCATGGCCACCATTATGACAGATGAGGTATGTGCCTCTTATGCTTTTTATTTATTCATATCATAAATATTTATTGTTACTCTGTGCGAGACACTAGGTTTGTTGTTGGGTATAAAAATAATTACAATTGCAACATCTGCAAGGAAGCAGTTCAGGGCATTTCTCTGAGAGCCCAATTGTGTGAGGACCAAGCCCTCTGGGGGATTCTTCTTCCTATGTTCTGTCTACCTTTTTGAGTAATCAAAGATACCGAGAAATCTTTTCCTGGGAAAATTATTAATGCCAAGTAGGATATAGAGAGAAATACATCAAGCTGACTCAACTTTCTAACGAAAATGGTTAATTAAATACATCCAAGGTAGTTACATGAAGAAACCCCACTCCTATTCCATGTAAATGAGACCAGTTTTTATATGGTCAGGAGTTTGACCTCACGCAGTGTAATGTGAATGTCCTGACTTATCTGTATCAAGGCAACCAGAATTTTAGCATTGTGTTGAATCCACAATGTACACCCTGGTGAGGACTGCACTGCTCATGTAAGCTGCAAAGCAGAGCTTTCATGGGATATGTCTTAGTGGGCAGAGGGAGGTGTGGGCTGTATTTTGTCAACTTTCTTTTATTGGGAGGCTTATTCCACAGAGTAACTTCATTAGTAATTCCATCTAGTTTTTCCAACCATTATGATCAAGAAAATTTTCCATACATTTTGCCTTTCATTCCATTATGTGTGGAGATAATAGAATTGTACAACTCTAGAGTCATGTTATCTCTTATACTAGCAAAGATATACAGTATTTAGTTCTTTTGGACCCATCTCCTCTACAGGTTTTTTTTTTTATCCTTTTATCCTTGTACTTCTGTAAGTCCTAAAATTTTTTGCATCTCAGATCCCCATGACAGAGACAAAAATCAAGAGGCTGTATTCATTGTTTACCATATCCATTAGTGATTGCTTTAAGTAAAGGTACTTTTAACTTTCCTGAAGGTGTTTTCTTCTTTGTAGATTTTTCATGATGTGGCATATAAGGCAAAAGAGCGAGATGATCTCCTGTCAGGGATTGATGAGTTCCTAGACCAGGTGACGGTGCTCCCTCCGGGGGAATGGGACCCCACCATTAGAATTGAGCCACCCAAAAACGTTCCTTCTCAGGTAATGTATGCACATTAGCCAATGGCGGTGAGTGTCATTTACTGAGTGGCCACGATGGACAGAGCAAAGACCATATGGGTATATGCTAAATAAATTGAGATGTGCCCCTATTTCGGGGCTCCTAGAATGTCAGAACAGTAATACAAAATTAATCTGCAACAACATAGATTGGCTCAGGTGTGTTAGGGTCAGTCAGGATTACCTGGGGATGAATTTTAAGTCAAATTTTGAAGGATTGATGTGGAATGGCAGAGAGGAGAGAATGTTTCTTGGGCGTACATTGTGTACAGGGTCATCAAATGAAAAGAGCAAGTTGTACAGAGCAAGGAGATGGAGTTCCCCATACTTCTTTGACATGTTAAAAGACGGGAAGGGGACTGCTATTTTGCACAAGACACCAGACCAGGTGCGTTATATATGCAAATTCAGCCCTCTCAGCAGCAACCCCCAGAAGCTATTGCTATCCTTGTTTTACAAATGAGGAAAAAAACCTAGCCTATCTTCTAAGGCAAGGTTTTAAGTAAGTACTCTGTAAGATTACACAGTGGCAGATTAGAAGCTGGAACTTGGGTCATATCTGATGCCAAAGCCCCCATTTTTCTGCTTTTGGGCAAGGCATAGTTAGGAATCAGGTACTATTGGAGAGGAAGAAAAATTGTATATATATTTTTTTTTCAGGAAAGTTAATAAACTGCATCACATCAGTAAATAAATGCATTTGAAAGCTACAAACACCTGGGCATTTTTGATTGCTTTGGGGTTATCCCATCACGATTCCCCCCCTGTTAGCAGTAAGGACAGATAGATGCTGACTTTAAAATTTTTTGTGGTCCTCTGTTAAAAGGAGAAAAGGAAAATGCCTGGAGTTCCAAATGGAAATGTTTGCCACATAGAACCAGAACCACATGGGGGTCATAGCGGGCCAGAACTTCAGCGCACTGGGCGGTAAGTTCTGGGATGTTTCACAGCTGATGCTGCTTATCAGGCAGAAGTTGTGTAAAGGAATGAGGCATCCTCTTTGCTTTCAGCCTTCTCTGCAGTGGGGATTTATTGGCTGGGGATGACTTTTCAAATGGAACCAGTGACTATGAGCATTATGAATATATCAAATATTGTATTCATTCATTCAAGTTTCTCAAACCACCTACCATGTTCTGTCTCACCTCCAGTTTTTCCCACGCATTGTTCCTTCTGATATTAACACTATTCCCCTTCCTCATCTCCTGCCTAACTCCTGCTTATCCCTTGTCACAGCTTTTTCTTTGAAAAGCCTTTCTGTAGACTCTCTATAGATGAGGATAGGTGTTCTTGCTATGTAATGTCACAGCATTGAGTTCTGCCCCTCCCTCCTTCCCTCTCCCATTACAGTCCTTATCATACTTTATTATTATCACTTGATTTGTTGTCTTTCCTGCTAGACTGTTTGTTCCAAAAAAGGCAGGGACTCCTTTATATTCCTAGTACCCAGCACAGTGTCCTGCACAGAGTAGGCACTCAATATCTGATGAATGAATGAATACTTTTAGAATGATGCCTGTTTTGTAGCATGGAATGGACTAGGTATGGATAAATGTTGAGTGATTATTTTAGGTTAAGAAACTTCTTTAGGGTAGGAAGGTGGGTACTATTTTAGTTGTGTACGTGTCTCAGAATAGGCAGTCCACTCTTCTAGGCCACTAGATGTCCAAAGAAGAGACCCTCTAAGGTAGGTGAAGGAAGCAGGTCACCAGACTAGGTTTTATTCGGTAGGAAGGTGGTAAGAGAGGATGATATTTTGGGATAGTGTGACATTCAAAGGTGTCCCCAGATCTGCTGGGTGGATATTCTCAGGTAGTACTCAAGGAAAGAAGCTTTTATGTTCTCTACTCCCTTGCTTTCACCTTCTTTTCTTCCTCCTTGCTTAAAGTTGCTTTACTTACTTTTCTATCCTCAGTACTCTACCCAATGGAAACTCAGGGTTGTTTTGGAATTGTGGAGAGCAATTTATCTTTCCACTCTTGGAAATTCAAGGAGAAACCAAGAGAGAAGACAGAAACAGGAGAGAATGGTACTTAATTAGCAGTGTCCTGAGAGGGAAGTATGTTTTCTGGTTGGAGGAATGTATTTGAGGGTGGAGGAAGATAGATGTGCTCTGGCAGGGAGCGTTGGTGGAAAGGAGAGGGGTCCTTTGAATGGAAGGGGTCACTGAAGAAAAGGGAGTTAAACATTGTCTTTAAAGTTGGGAGAGGTCTGAATTGGGTGGGGAGACCTGGTATTAAGAGGCAGTTCAAGGGAAGCATCTATTCTTAGAATGGTTTCCAAGATTGAGACTGCCCTAGAGCAGGTAGTGTTATTTTCAGGAAAGGGTCTTGAGTATGGATTTAATAATATTTCAGAATTATGATTTATCTTTTGGATATGAAGAGTATGTACCCTAGGACTTAGAGTTTGAATGTAGTGGAATTTAAGGCAAAAGAGTCCCCCAGATATCTTTGCAGAAGTAAGATTTCAGGTTTCTTTTGGTGCTAAGGAAAATAGAGTACCAGGCTTTTCAAGAGGACCACTTATAATCAGTACCACATGGAGGTTTGTGAAACCATTAGATTGGATTGATCTCAATAGTTATCAGATCTCAGAAGTGGTACCTGACATCCCCAAAGAAAATTCCATATTGCCAGGACCATCACATGGCTTGATCACAAACTCCAAGTACCTTAACTCACAAATTCAAATGGGGTTTGAAGGAGTTCTCCCATAGTGTTGTGTCAGGAACTTCTGGAAGTGACAAAGCTGAAAGGAGTTTCTGGGCTCAGAGCTTGGTGCTGCTGATTGGAGGTGTTTCCTCTTCCTGTGCTCCTTATGTTTTCCTCAGAGCCATTAGTAAGGGACCTCAGGGGCCGGCCTGTGGCTCACTCGGGAGAGTGCAGTGCTGATAACACCAAGGCCACGGGTTCGGATCCCATATAGGGATGGCCGGTTGCTCACTGGGTGAGCGTGGTGCTGACAACACCAAGTCAAGGGTTAAGATCCCCTTACCAGTCATCTTTTAGAAAAAAAAAAAAAAGTAAGGGACCTCAAAACACATGACCTTCTTTCCATAGTAGCCTTTTAGGGCAGGTGACCTAATATCTGCATCAGGAATCACAGTTCCTGGCTAGCTCTAGCCCCTTTCCCAGTCTCAAATTATGCGGGAGGTAAAGGTAAACGTTCCCTGCAATGGACATCCTAGAAGTTTCTGGACATTCCTGCACTGCACAGACTAAAAACACATTAGCCTGGGTTTTATAATTCTTCAAACCATTAGTTGTGTTTCTCGGAGTTGTAAAACCCGCTTTATGCATATTATGTTGCATAATCTTGGGGCAAAATTTAGAGAGTTATGGGATGCTATCCTTGTTTGAGGGAGAGTTATTTGAAGATGGAGTAGAGCAGACTTTAATAAGGTGGAAAAGGAGGCAAAGTTGAAAACAGCACTCTGAGTTCTGTATTATCTGACCCTCCAAGCCAGAGCTAAGGCAGTGTCTTCAACCTACCTGATGTGGACACAGGCAGGGATGCCATATGTGAAAAAGAAGAAAGTATGACTAGAGTATTCCTAGGCCAGAAGCTCCACAGCAAGGAGGATACTCTGGAAAGGGGTTTTCCAGGGTAGATTTATGTCCCTTATTGGGAATGTGGCTTTTGGGAAGGGCTAATGGAAAAAAAGTATCAGGAGCTGCTATCTCGATGATCCCCCCCACACTTCAAACAGGTTTCTTCCAAAGCATACCAGACAAATGGATGGCTGGCCTGTCCCTAAAGCCCTCCAGGGAAGGGCTCCTTAAGTCAGTGCTCCAGAGCCTAGTGACCCTCTACACGGGTAAGTCCTTTCTTGCATCAAGCATAAATTCATATCCCTGTGTGCCTCCTGCCCCAAAACACTTGAACATTAAGGACAGTGTTGGAAGAGAAAGGAAGTCTCAGATATGGAGAGAAGCATCCATGCCTGATTAATATCTGTGGTAGATGTGCAGTTATGGTCTGATTTTATGCATGAACAAGGTATGAGGCTGACTCCATAATCAGTATTCAAAAATTATTTTATTAATTTATAGTTATATCATTGATATAGCTTAAGATCTTTCTCCCTTTTTATCACCACTAGGCAAACATGTGTCTTCCCTTCTATGGCTGTTGCTCATAGGCATGCTTCTCTGAAGTTGCCTCCTACCAATCATGGCAGCATCTCAGGTGGCTGCAGTGGGGTGAGGCTCACTGTTGCAGGAGATTCGTCTCCCAGAATAATGCTCTTCAGAGGAAGGTTATTGACGATGAAGAGGTGCTATTCACATGGGAATAAGATATTAAGTTAGCTTAGGACCCAGAAACACTTGAATCTTGCCCCAGGCTAATCACTGCTGCCTGTAAGGTCCTTGAGAAGAAAGCAAGACAAAGTGACACTTTGTTATTTCTTACTGGAGCCTTGGTCCTAAACCCTGAGGCAGGACTCTCATGATCTAGGTTAGACCCTGTAGATAGCTCCTTTGCCTAAGGCTCCTTTGCCAGTCAGACTAAAGCTAAGGCTGGCTTTGCCTCTGTCCCCTAAGCCCGGATCCAGATTGTGATGTTACTGCTGTAAGTTGAAGGAAGGTGAATCCTAACTACTCCCATCAAAATCAGAGGAAAAGAGCAAATGAGTGAAGTAGAACAGTGTCTTCTCTGTGTCCACCTGCCCACCCATTGTGCCAGCAAGATGAGAGAGAGCATTTGAGTGGAGAAAGAGAGCTGGCTGGATTCCAGGCTCCAGTATACTTCTCCAGGCTCCTAGGCAAGAGAAGGAAAAAGTGAGCTGGCCAAGCCTCCTTCCATGAGAGAATAGCTTGTTTTCTGTTTTAGCTTTTTATTTTGGGAAATTTCAAACATATAAAGAGGGAATAGTATAATGGGCCCCCATGTACCCATCAACCATTATCAACATTTTGCTGATCTTGTTTCATCGATTTCTTCCCACTTAATTTTATTTTTATGTTTTCTAGATTATTTTAAACTAAATCACCAACATCATATCATTGTACCTGTAAATACCTCAGTATGTATGACTGTTTGATAAGGACATTTTAAAAAACAATAATCAAATCTAATGCCATTATCAAATCTAACAAAATTAGTAATTATTCTTTAAATTGTCTAATGCTCTGTCCATAGTTAACTTTTTGTGATTGTTTAGAAACATCCTTTTAGAGCTCATTTGTTTGACATAGGATCCAATCATTTGGTTATTATGTTCCCATTCTGTAACAGCCCCCCTTCCTTTTTTTCTATGCCATTGATTTGTAGAAGAAACCAGGTGATTTGTCCTGTAGAATGCCGAGTGGCTCTTTTTGTAACTTACCTGACAATTTCCATCCTGGTGCAGGGATTCCACTCTTAGAAAAAGTGACTGAATCTGGGAGCACTGCTCTTCCTTAGTGTGGAATATCTTGCTCTTGGTCTCTCATCTTTGGGAAGTGGAGAGGGTCCCTGAAGTCCTGCCATCAAGTCCTGTTGATTCTACCTCTTGATTAGCCCTTGAATTCATCCACTTCTCATCCCAATCTATTTATCACACTACCTCAAGAATAATCCTTCAAGAACGCATGTTTGATTATGTTGTTCCCTTGCTTACAGTTCTTCAGTAACTCGACAAACTATTAAGATAAAGTTCTAATTTCTTAAAACTGTTTACAAGGCCCTTCGTGACTTACCTTCTCCAACCTTGTCTATTGGTATTAGCCCCTCACACTCTATTGCTCAGTTTTATCTCTTTCAGCACCTCGAACCTACCATGTACTCTCACCTCTAAGTGTCACCCATGCCAGCCCCACTGCCTCATCTGGCTAATTCCCAGTCTGTCCTTGGAGTCACTGCTGAAATGCCCCTCCCTGTTGTCTGCTACCATAGCACCCTCACAATATTGCCTGCCTCCTGCACTAGACTGTTGGTCCTGGAGAGCAAGGGCTGTGTTTGTCTTGCTCACTGCTGCATCTCCAGTACTCGGCCCAGTGCCTGGCACCAAGTATCTGCTACTACTTGTCAATTGCATGAATGAATTATTATGCTAATTGCTTAAGAGTAAGATGAACAGTTCTTCAGAGTAAGAGAGTGCATGTGATAGGGTTTTTTTTTTTTATCTAGAAAACATTTAATAAAACTAACTATTTTAATACCTTGCGTTGATTTTACACATTTCCTCCTAACAGCTCAGAATTTGAAGTTTGAAGCTTGCTTTCATGTTAACTGTTTGAACTTTTTATTGGCTGAATAATGGGCATAGCAAATTAATGCTTAGGATAATCATTCAAATTTACTGTAAGTTATGGCCTTGGTTGCAAATAGAATCTGTGCTAACCCCAGAGAGATTTCCTGTGCTTGGGGTCAAATTGAAGTCAAAGTATTACCTCAATACAGAGCACATTTGAAGTGCTTTCAAATGTGTGCTGTTCATATGCTTTTGTGGAAGAGGGACTGCGTTAGAGGCCTGTCTGCCATGTTTCCACAGGCTCTTTGGGGGCTTGGTGCTGGACATCAAGAGGAAGGCCCCTTGGTACTGGAGTGACTACCGGGATGCACTTAGCTTACAGTGTTTGGCCTCTTTTCTGTTCCTGTACTGTGCCTGCATGTCACCCGTCATCACCTTTGGGGGCTTGCTCGGAGAAGCCACTGAGGGACGCATAGTAAGAACTTTTAACAACTTTTAGTGGTCTCAAAGAAGACTTAAAATAATTGTGGTGGCAGCCAAGTCCATTGGGGGCCAAATTACCTGAGCTAGGACTGAGGAGATTAAATTCTTTCTCCTGAATTACCACGGTCTTCTGACTTCACACCAAACAGCAAAACAGTTCTCCCTATAGAACAGACTCTCTTCTGCTTGAATATCAGTTTTAATAGCCCAGTTGAATTGCCCATTGTGCCTAGGATAGAAAATGGATATATTGATGCCATTTGAAAATTTAAGACTTAAAGTGACTCTGTATGACAGTTTATAGTGTGAACGGTATCATTATGCTTTCTGTGTATCTTTTAATACTGAATTGAGTCACTGAAGAATAGGACTTAGTTGAGGAATCATAGCAAATGAATTTGGGCACCTGAATTATAAAAGTGGGATCTATTCATATGAGTATTAGATGGTGTGTACACATCATGCTTGCTAAGGTGAAATACAACCAAATGACTATCAAGGCACACATGAGAGCTAAGTTAGGAATTATTATGCTAATTGCTTAAGAGTAAGATGAACAGTTCTTCAGAGTAAGAGAGTGCATGTGATAGGGTTTTTTTTTTTTTTATCTAGAAAACATTTAATAAAACTAACTATTTTAATACCTTGCGTTGATTTTACACATTTACATAAACCAACATTACTTGTTACTGATGGGATATGAACTCAGTGATGATTATTTTCCCTTCTCAGAGTGCAATTGAATCCTTGTTTGGAGCCTCCATGACTGGGATTGCCTATTCCTTGTTTGCGGGACAGGCTCTCACTATCTTGGGAAGTACTGGACCAGTGCTCGTGTTTGAAAAGATTTTGTTCAAATTCTGCAAGTAAGACATTTGTTTTTCTGTAAACTCTAACTGGATGTAGTTATTGTGCTGCCAGAGTTGAGCGCCAGGGTCTTATGTGAGTACAAGCAAGCAAATATTCTGGAGTGTGAGAAACCTGAAGGAAGAACATCATTTGGTCTGTTGTCCTGCCCCAGGTAGCACTAACCTAAAATAGCAGTTCTCCTATACTTAAAGAGTTTGAGTAATGTCCCTCAGCCATTATTGAAGTCTTGACTTTTTATCTTTAAAAAACACACTTTCCCTAGCTAATTCAAACTCCTCCATTTCCATTTCAAGTCAATTTTTAATTTGGCCTATTATCCCCCCTTCATATTCTGGTTGCTCAGTGGGGGTCATTAATGCCCTAGTATCCCTACTTCTTATTAAATCTTTTTTTCATTTTGTATTAGAAATAAGAGCACATGGAACTAGTGACAGCCCCTTTTCGTTACTGCAAGAATAAGATCTTAATTTCATGCGTTAGTAACGGAAGAAATGTTATGTGTGAGACAGTTCTTTCTTCTCCACTTCCCATATCCTTGCTATGGCAAACAGCACTCATAAAGCAAATCTTTTTGTTCCAGGGCATTATTTAGGAGTGAAGTGCAGTCATAATTAGGGATAAATTGAGTTGCAGTGTTAGTGTGGGTAATATGAGAAGAGTTAACCACATTTCTGACCCTTTGTCTCTTAATGCCATCCATCCGTGTTTTTGACGAACTTTGGTCTTGTTTCAGAGACTACGCTCTTTCATACCTCTCCCTGCGAGCTTGTATTGGACTGTGGACCGCTTTCCTGTGTATTGTCCTTGTGGCAACTGATGCCAGTTCCCTTGTCTGCTACATTACCCGATTCACTGAAGAAGCATTTGCCTCCCTAATTTGCATTATTTTCATCTATGAAGCAATAGAAAAGCTGATTCACCTGGCAGAGACCTACCCCATCCACATGCACAGCCAGCTGGACCACCTTAGCCTCTATTAGTAAGTGTGCTTTCTGCTTTTCTTTTTGTTTCTTAATTGAACAAAGGGCTTGAGTTTAATGGCTAAAGTATCAGCCAGGCAGTGCTTAAAGCTTCTTTAAAGAAGTGTCTGGGCCCTATGAGAGATAAAGCTCAGATATGGATGAGGTGACTTGGAGGGCTGCCAGAGGAGAACAATCAAAAGTGATGACAGAGAGGAGAGTCTGATAATGGAACCCAGAGGGGACTTGATAAACGCTCTCCAGTGCATGACTTCTGGTTCTAGGCATTGAAACTAAATTAGGCTGCAAATGTAGCAGGGAGAATATGAGTTGGGAAGAACTTCATTTTGCAAGGACTTGTGAGCCCCTGGACTATGTCATCAACTAAGAGAGTGAACTCTCTTTTTCTGACAGTATGTATAGGCAACTCTTGGGAATCATTAGGAAGAGACATTTTAATAATTCCTTTCAGATCCAAGAGCCTCTCACACTGTATCAAAAAGATCTAGAAATCTATTTATTTATTTAAAGATGACCGGTAAGGGGATCTTAACCCCTGACTTGGTGTTGTCAGCACCACGCTCTCCCAAGTGAGCCACGGGCCGGCCCTAGAAGTCTATTTACTTCCTAGATTTCAACTCAAGAGATTATGTTTTCTTCAGTGTTCAACATAGTTTGGATCAGCTGGAAACGAAATATAGTATTTGGCTGTGTTTTCAACCATCTAGGAGAGTGTGGTCCTATAAATAATTTCTTCTCTGGAATGGTATTCTCCAAATTGTGACTAAAGATCCTCTTCCTTTAGCTCTGTATTATCAGTTTCCCTCTCTTCTGGCTATACAGTCTGATGTGGAGGATCTGGTTGTGAAGTGAACAATTCTGACCTGAAACTGCCTGAGAAAAGAGAGCACACTGCATAGAGGCATCTGCCATCCAACCACAAATACACTTCTCTCTATTCTAGTTCCATTCATTAACCTTTTAAAAATCAGAATTAATAAATTTATTAGAATTTTAAATTATTTTATTACAAAGTAATAACGATGAGGGAGTATAATCTTCAAAGCCTAATGAATTGGAGCCTATGCATATTGGGGTTCTAATTTCTGTAAGGTTCATTCTTTGATCTCTTTTTGTCATTTATTTATTTAACAAATGTTTATTGAGCACCTATTATGTGACAGGTACTGTTTTAGGCCCTGGAAACATAGTGGTATATATGACAGACAAATGATCTACCCTCATGAGTTTTTTTTTTTTTTTTTCCCTTTTTTTTACTGACCGGTAACGGGATCGCAACCCTCGGTGTTGCGCCCGCACCACGCTCAGCCAGTGAGCGGGAACCAGTCTCCACATGGGATCCGAACCCTCGGTGGGAGCGCCGCCACGCTCCCAAGCGGCGCACTCCCCAGTGCGCCACCGGGCTGGCCCTACCCTCATGAGGTTTATGTCCTGCTAGGAGAAGACAAACAAAAGTGACCAGCTCTGGAATCAGTAGACTTTGTTTGGATCTGGAAACTGTAATTTTTTGTTAATAAAGCTCAAGATGGGTGTTTTCTTAATTGCTGATTTTCACTGTTGGTTCATATGGAGTTGCTGTAAAGCTAGAACTCCCCAACTTTTTAAGTGATTTTATGTTAGTATGTGTGGAATTGATTTTTTAAAAATACCTTATTTTTAGAGCACTTTTAGGGTCACAACAAAGTTGAGCAAAAAGTACAAAGATTTCCCTCTCCTACATTGTAGGTAGGAATGTAAATTGGTACAGCCATTATGGAAAACAGTATGGAGGTTCCTCAGAGAACTAAAAATAGATTTACCTTACCACCCAGCTATCCCACTACTGATTATATACCCAAAGGAAATGAAATCAATGTACCAAAAAGATACCTGTGCTCCCATGTTTGTCACAACACTTCACAGTAGTCAAGAGATAGAATCAACCTAAATGGTCATCAGTGGATGAATGGATAAAAACCGTGGTATATATGCACAATGGTGTACTATTCAGCTGTAAAAAGATATAATATCCTATCATTTGGAGCAACATGGATGGAACTGGAAACCATCATGTTAAGTGAAGTAAGTCAGACACAGAAAGACAAATACCACATGATCTCACTCATATGTGGAATCTGAAAAAAAAAAAAAAAAAGAAAAGAAAAAGTGGTTCTCATTGAAGTAGAGAGTAGAATAATGGTTACCAGGGGCTGGGAGGCAGTGGGAAGGGGAAGTCATGAACTAATGGGTACAAAACTATGCTGTCTACCCTAAGTTAATCTTTGTGCAGATATGCATATATTGAAACAACACATGTATCCCCCAAATATGTACAAGTAAATGTTAAAATAAAAAAAAATTAAAATTAAAAAAAAATATGGAGAGTTCCCATATATTCCCTGCCCCACACATGCATAGCCTTTCCCATTATCAACATCTTCACCAGAATGGTACATTTGTTAAATCAGTGAACCAAAGTTCGTAGTTTACATTAGGGTTCACTCTTGGTGTTGTACATTCTATGGATTTTGACAAATGTATAATGACATATCTACCATTATAGTATCTTACAGAATAGGTTCACTGCCCTAAAAATCCTCTGTATTCTGCTTGTTCATCTCTCCCTGCCTATCAAACCCTGACAACCGTTGATCTTTTTACTGTATCCATAGTTTTGTCTTTTCCAGAATGTCATATAGTTGGAATCATCCAGTATGTAGCCTTTTTAGATTGACTTCTTTCACTTAGTAATATGCATTTAAGGTTCCTCCATGTTATTTCATGGCTTGATAGCTCATTTCTTTCTAGTGCTAGATAATGTTCCATTGTCTTGATGTGCCATGGTTTATTTATTCATTCACCTACTGAAGGACATCTTGGTTGCTTCCAAATTTGGAATTGATTTTTTAAACCTAAATGTAAGGGCTTTGTAGCTTTCTCTATTATTTTTTATTTTGTTTGTTTCCTCCTATTATTCTAATCTGTTAAGATCTTTTTGAATTTTAATTCAGTCATGCTATATCTTAGAAGACATGCTAATAAATTCACAGATGAAACAAAATTGGTGGGTATGGCTATGTCAGTTGACCATACTGGGAGCCAGTTCAGGCATGAATCATCCTGGGACTGGAAAGCAACATGGTGGCCAGTGGGATAGGTGTGGTCTGGTCTGGTTTGGATAGAAGAGAAGGCCTGGTAAAGCTAATGGAGTAGTCAGAAAATGGCAAGGAAGTGGGATGTTACCAAGGATAATGCAGTGTCAGGAACAGCTTGCATCACAATTCCATGAGACTCTGATTTTTAGAACAAAAGTGTGATGGGGGGTGGGTTTTGGGAGTAAGATATCCGGGCTTGGTGGAAGTTGTTGAGAACTGAGGGGGGGGGCCGGCCCGGTGGTGCACTGCTACAGTGCGCTGCTTGGGAAGCGCGGTGGCGCTCCTGCCGAGGGTTCAGATCTCACATACAGACCGGTTCCCGCTCACTGGCTGAGCGAGGTGCGGGAGCAACACCAAGGGTTGCGATCCCGTTGCCGGTCCCGGTCCGGTACGGGCGCGACACTGAGGGTTGCGATCCGTTGCCGGTCATGAAAAAAGACAAAAAGACAAAAAGACAAAAAAAAAAAAAAAGAACTGAGAGGGGATATCAGGACCTACTTGCTATAGAAATTGAATTTTACAGCAAGAGCCTAAAAGATGGAAACCAATCAAGGAAACCACTAGGGCTCATTCTGGGCACATCATATGCCAAGCATGGTTATCAGAGCAATTTAAACCAAGACCCACACTGATTTGAGTCCATCTTTAGGAATGACTAGTTCAAAAATTGGGGTGTGATTGGGCCTACAGATGGGCCCAGTGATTATTATTTTTTAAAGAAAATGTAATTTTATTATTATTATTTTTTTACATTCTAGGATGTTGTTGCGGAGCATTTGGGAGGGACAGGGAAAGGGGAAAGGAGAAGGAAATGTGATGGACAAGGAGGAAGGAGGAGGGGCAGGATCGAGGCCTGTGGCACCCCTGTCATTCCCACAGGGGAGACCAGGGGGCTTTCAGTGGTGGCTTGGTCATTGCTAGGCTGGGTACAGATGTCAAGGGGATGTGGCAAAAGTCCTTGCCCCCACCACCCCAGCTCGAGAACCCGGGGCCCTTCTTGCTGCAGGTTGGTGGTCATCGCTGGGCTGGTTGTGCGTGTCGGGGGGCATGACCAAGGCCATTGGACCCCCACTGCCCTGGGTCAGGAGAGCCTGGGGCACTTCCTGCGGCAGGTCAGTGGTTAATGCTGGGCTGGCTGTATGTGTTGGGGGTGGGCTGAGGCCCTCAGCCTCCCACCCCCCAGCTCGGGAGAGTCTGGGGTGCTTACTGCGGCAGCTCAGTGGTCACCGCTGGGCTGGCTGCATGTGTCAGGGGGTTGTGGGTGTCGGGGGGCATTGCTGAGGCCCCCAGCACTCCCCTCTTCTGGCTTGGTAGCCCAGGGGACTTATGGTTCTTCTAGGTGTTCTTTGGTGAAATGAGACCTTTACTAGTTAATATCAAACTTTGTCTCTGGTTGTGGGTACTTTGTTTTTTCTTTCAGTTCTGTGTTGGATTATTTGCTGTTCCCACCACTTAAACTCTGCACTGGAACTAATTTGTTGTCCTTTGCTTACTTCTAAAATGGGGCAACTTCCTGTGTGTACCAGTACTTGGGCTCTGTGGTTGAGCTAAATTGCTGCTTTGCTGCTGATTCCCTAGGGAAGACTTTTTGTGCAGCTCAGGTTTTAATGGTTGACTTTATAGGTACTTCTGGGTCTAGTGAAAGCCTGTGTACCTGGGTTGTATAGAAACCCTGGTCTGGGCCTGAGTCTTTTCATCAAACTGCACCCCATGCAATTCTATATTCCTGACCAGTCTCCTGTGAATGGTCCTAAGCTGATTGGGGTGCAGATCAGCTGTCCTTGCTGTGCCCCCGTGTTCTAATGGTGGGCCCGTTTCCCCCCAAAGCCCATGGTGCAAACACTTCCCATGGGGCAGGCTGTGTGCTGGTCCCTTGTGATGACTCACCAGCCTCTGAGTGGCTCCTTTTTCTCAGTCGTGGCTCCTCACTCCTATGTGGGTCCACAGGATCTCTATTAGTGGTCTTGCTGGCCTAGGGGCTGCCAAGGCCCTCTCCCCCCCTGCTGCCTCCAAAGCAACTTCATCTGAAGAGCACAGCTGCGGCTTTTGCCAGCTCCTGCTCCATGCACTCAGCAGCTCCAGGCTTGGACCCAGTGATTAAACCAATAGGACCTACATCAGGGATCTGAGGTATATGGAGGAGGAACAAGGCAGGCTCTGACGGAGCCTGTAACCCAGCCATGGCTAAAAACATTTAATTGAATATTTGACTGCTTTCTTCAGTAATCTTTTTTCTTTCCTCTTCAGCTGCAGGTGTAGTCTCCCAGAGAATCCGAACAATCATACCCTGCAGTACTGGAAAGATCACAACATCGTGACAACAGAAGTCCACTGGGCTAACCTGACTGTCAGCGTAAGTCTAGGAGCTGCCAGATGCCCTAGCATTGGGACCACCATGTTTAGGAGGGATTTCTAGATGGAAGATGGGTAGCCCTTTGGCAAACTCTGGCATTTACAGAAATGAAGCTTTTTAACAAGAGCTGCAAGGGTACTTCAAAAAGTTTGTGGTAAAATAGAATTAAAAGATAATATGAATCTTTACATGAACTTTTTGAAGTGCCCTTGTATTATTACTGACTTCCATTTTGCCCTTTCAAAAGTTCTCTTCTACATAAAGGGAGAAGATTGCCCCTCTCTTTTCTCCTATGCACACCTATGACCCTGCACTAAGGATATGTGGGGATGAAACCATGCAGGGCAGGGGGCAGGTCCAGGCTTGATAGGGCTTGAAGAATCTTAGTTTGGTTCTGTAAGATTCACTTTAGTCTGTAAGATTCAAGTTCTATAATGAAAGCAATATGAATTGTAAGGTTATTCCCAGAGCCTTGGAAGTAGTGTTTGTTTGAGACAGTCTCTGGTTTTATTTTTAAAAATGTCTTAGTTAGGACCATAAGTAGTCACCCTACTTGGAAGGAGCTTGTGCAAGTGAGGGCCCCACAACAGCAGGGAGGTCAGAAAGATGCTGCTAGCAGCCTACATTCCCCAGCAGCTGTGGGATGACAGTGAGTGGTGGGCTCAGAAGGCAGCAGCTGTTTATTCCCTTGTGCTTTTCATCACCCAGAATGCTTGTTCCTCCAGGAATGCCAGGAAATGCATGGAGAGTTCACGGGATCTGCATGTGGCCATCATGGACCCTATACTCCTGATGTGCTCTTTTGGTCTTGTATTCTCTTCTTTACCACCTTCATCCTCTCAAGCACCTTGAAGACGTTTAAGACAAGCCGCTATTTCCCAACCAGAGTAGGTAGCATGCTCATGCATTTCTTTTGTGTTAGAATTCTAAGATAACAGAACCTGTACTCAGCCTCCATGCTGCTTGTGGAGTAGATTGATGGGTGGAGAGCTTCAAATTCCCTGATGAGGCACACCGTGGCATTCTCTTCTAGTGTCTAGCAGCCTCCTTCATAGATCTTTGGTGTGGAACAAGGGGTTAATACTTAAAACCTTTTTTTTTTTTTTTTTTTTTTTTTTTTTTTTTTTTTCC